>NC_057813.1:609958948-610051983 GCF_018294505.1 Triticum aestivum
AGGACCATATTGGCATTCCTCAGTCGAGTGACTTCTTGGTTGGCCACGTCAAGAGCGGCTTTCAGTCGAGTGTTATCTTCTTCGAGTTTGTTGACGGAAGCCAACTTCTCTTCTGCAAGCCTGGTCTTGTCTGCAGCCCTTTTCTGCGCCTCGGCAAGGTCGAGGTCCTTCTTCTTCAGAGCATCCTTCATTTTTTCTACGAAAATCACAGTAAGATCAGATTCGGAGACAGGCAAGAAGCGAGGATAGTCGTCAAGATTCTCACCAAACATACCTTTTGCCTCCTCCTTCGCCTTTGTGAAGTTCTCTTGAACAAGCTTTTGATCAAGCTCAAGCTGGATATACTTGTTCTCCAGTTCGGTGTAACGAGAAACAAGGTCACAAGATTTCTGCGAAAGTTCAATCGACAGACATCAATGACAGATCACTTCCGAGTGACTAAAAGGAAAAATCGTACTATTTCTAAGACTACAGGTGAATCTAAAACATTCAATTGTAGTCTCGGGGACTACACCCAGTGGGTGCACTCAGCGTGCCCCCACTATTTCTGGAAGCTAGACTCAGAGTCGATCAGTCGACCGGAAGCAGTTAACTGTCAAAAAAAAATATTCAGACCATAGCCGATTGCCAGCAATCGACCACGGTCTCGGGGACTACACCCAGTGGGTGCACTCAGCGTGCCCCCACCAGTTTCATTGATTCCACTCGACCATGGTCGAGTGGAACAAGCAAAGTGAGAAATCTCAAGACACAAAAACTATAGTCGACTGCCAGCAGTCCACTGTAGAATCGACACACCCAGTGGGTGCATGACAAAAATCAAGATTTCCAGTCGGTGTTCAATTACCTGGACATTGCTCTGGAGAGCTGAGCTCGCATCATAAGCTGCTTGGCTGGCAGTTCGGATCGCCTTCACCTGCTCCATCATAATCCCGGCCTGGCGTATAGCTTCCTTGGCAGCGCTTGCTTGGTCCTCCGGGACGTGGTAGGTGGAGAAGAGGGAAGGCGGGTCAGCACTCGACGACGAAGGGCGGGCAACCGTCAACGGCTCCGCAAAGGACACGGTAGCCCGAGCAACGTTGCTCCCCTCGGGAATCTGTGGTCCAGGTGCTGACGTAACCTGCACAGCCTTGCCAACAGTCGCCTTTCTGCTCCTCCTCTGCCTCAGCGGCGCTTCGTCGTCATCGTCAGGAAGATTGATGACAACGTTAGGTGGAGCTGCAGAAGAAGTTCAAAATAAAAAATGGAGATTTAATCGACCAAAAGCGAAACCACGCAGATCATACCAGGTTGAGAAGTCGCAGCATCGTCCATTTCTTGATCCTCATGCCTGGCTGAAGTCTCAGAAGTAGCAGCGCTGCGATTTGCAGAATATCAGTTGGTCAGCAATTGAGTCGACCGGGAGTGGAAAACATGAGTTACGATCATTACCCAGAGACAGTCGGAATCTCCATCCTCATCTTCGGTAGGGCCTTCGCCGGTTTTGACGAGGCCGCTCGGGGTTGCTTCGACGCCTTTTCAGTCGGCGCCGGTAAAGTTGTCCGAGGACGTTTAGTCGACTGCCCAGCAGGCGCGACTCCCTTGCCAGGATCAGCCGCAGGGTCGTGGGTGGGTTTGGACCTCCTTTCGGAACGAGGAGGCGCAACTTCCTCCTCCTCTTCCTCCTCGTCAGAACCTGCGTCTTCCTCACCCTCATCGACGTCCGACTCCCACTCCTCTTGGCTTTCGCCTCCGCTTCCTTCCTCCTCTTCGGCCTGCGCCTGCGCCCCGTTGGGCATCGAGTATAGCTTAGTGGTCTCCTGAAAGACAGCAAGCAAGATAAAGGTCAATCGACCGATTTACGACGAAACAGAATGGACGGAACAATCGGAAGAAAATAGTCGTACCTTGTCCACCTCATAAGATTGGTCGAGTGGAACGATCCTCCTAGCTCCCCGAGAGTTGTCCTTATTCCCAGTGATGGCAGTCATCCACCTCTCCAGTGTAGCATCGTCGACCTCCTCTGGATGGACCCGACTAGTGTCTTCAGTACCAGAATACAGCCACATTGGATGGCCATGGTACTGGAGTGGTTGGATGCGCCGCCGAAGGAAAACCTCTAGAAGGTCCATGCCGGTCATGCCATGACGAATCAACTGAACTACACGCTCCATCAACATTTTCACCTGAGCCTTCTCCTCTGAAAATACTTTCAGGGAGGAGGGCTTGCTCACTCGACTCATAGAGAAGGGAGGGAGCCCGATCGACTGCCCTGGCGTCGACCGGTCTTGGCAGTAGAACCAGGTCGACTGCCACCCTCTGACCGACTCGGGAAGGGTCATAGCAGGGAAAGCGCTCTTACTCCTCATCTGGACCCCGAGACCCCCACACATCTGGATCACCTGGGTTCTCTCGTCATTGGGGCTGGCCTTTTTCACCGTCTGGGAACGACAGGTGAATATATGTTTGAAGAGGCCCCAGTTCGGCCGGCAACCCAAGAAATTCTCACACAGAGATACAAAGGCAGAGAGATAGGCGATGGAATTTGGAGTGAAATGGTGAAGCTGAGCTCCAAAGAAATTCAGAAATCCTCGGAAGAAAAGATGCGGTGGCAAAGAAAACCCTCGATCTACATGAGTCGCCAAGAGGACGCACTCACCCTCCTGAGGTTGCGGTTGACACTCTGTCCCCAGAAGCCTCGCTGCTCCGTGCTCGATCAGCACCTCATTGGCTAGGTCATCGAGGTCCTTCTGGGTGATGGTCGAGCGGATCCAATCTCCTTGGATCCAACCCTGCGGCAGGCGAGACCGCGATGAAGATCCACCCCGACTGGGCGCTCTCCCCTTCGCTTGCGCCGTCGCCTTCTTCGCCCGCTCCAAAGCCTCCGTCTTCTCCTTCACCATTGTCGCCGACCAAGCTAGAACGGGACAGCGGCGCTGGGCAGTTGACGAGCGCAGCAGATGAATCTGGAGACGAAGGAGGAGAGAATGAGGAAGCACTGTTTGGAAAACCTCCACTTGGTTCCTTATATGGGGTCACTTCCGAGTGGCTGACAGGTAGGCCCAGGCAATCTTGTCAAATCCCGAAACAGTCGCGCGTGTGATACGTGGTGAAAAAGGTGGCACGGAGATCGAGGCGTCCCTACCTTATCCTGTCCGAGTACCGCGGCGTTCTCCGCTTCGCGCGCTTCCCAAAATTCGGATCCCACTAAATCCGCTAACCAACAGGGCAACTTGTCAGACGGAAGATCTCCTGTGATCCGTCGCTCGGAAATCTCCAAATTCATAAAGTTCACTCGACAGATATAAAGAATGGATCAAGGCGACTGAAGAAAGTTGACGCCCTCACTTAAAAGTCATTGATCCTGAGCGAAAACGCCTTTACAGTACCAGAAAGCAAGTCGAAAGATTGCCAACTCCGTCCTCACTCAAACCTCGATCCATTCGGGGGCTACTAATGAAGCCATGTACCTAGGGTAGGGTCACGGACCTGCCCAAGGTATCCTCCCCAAGGACATCTCTTAGAAGAAGCCGTCTTTCAGTCGACCAAGAGGAACTCCACTCGACGGACTAGAAGACACTCGACGAACCTGAAGACACTCGACCATGAAGACTCACTCGACCATCAGGAATTCAGGATCTATTCTGTATCCAAACGGTCTGTAATTAAGTAGTCTTAATGGTCATGATGACACTTTATGTAGGGCGTTACCAGTAACTCCAGGCCTTAATGTACTTTAACCCTCTGCTATGTGGGCTGGCTGGGGTCCTGGCGTTCTCTATATAAGCCACCCCCTCCACTGGTAGAAGGGTTCGCACCCCTGTAACTCATATACACATAAACCAGTCGACCGCCTCCGGGCTCCGAGACGTAGGGCTATTACTTCCTCCGAGAAGGGCCTGAACTCGTAAAACACTCGTGTGTACAACTACTCCATAGCTAGGATCTTGCCTCTCCATACCTACCCCCCATTCTACAGTCAGACTTAGAACCACGACACTCCGTACCCTCCTTCACCATCTTATTGAGTTCCACGCGCATGCCAACAGCGAGGAATAGCATGTTCTCGACCAGCGTCTCGGGCACAAGCAGCTGAGCCCGGTGTCCTTGCTTGAACATGGCCATATTCCCATTCACTGGCATGCACGTGCAGCCGCACAGGCCTTAGAGCATCTCCAGCCGTTGGCCCCCCAGGAGGGGCTAAAAATCGCTCTCTGGAGCGCACCGGTGCTAACCGGCGCGCTAGGGCGTGATTCCCCCCAGTCGCGGCGCCCATGTTTTTTTTGAAAAAGTTGAATACAGCGCAAACACGGCTCAAATTTAACGCAAACATCGGCGAGTTCGTTCAAATTTAAATATATTTTACAAAAAAAATACTAGGGGCTGCCCCTCGCCGTCTCCATCGCCGCTCCTCGCCGCCCGCCCTTGCAGTTCTACATGAAGGAAATATGCCCTAGAGGCAATAATAAAGTTATTATTTATTTCCTTATTTCATGATAAATGTTTATTATTCATGCTAGAATTGTATTAACCGGAAACATAATACATGTGTGAATACATAGACAAACATAGTGTCACTAGTATGCCTCTACTTGACTAGCTCGTGAATCAAAGATGGTTAAGTTTCCTAGCCATAGACATGAGTTGTTATTTGATTAATGGGATCACATCATTAGGAGAATGATGTGATTGACATGACCCATTCCGTTAGCCTAGCACTTGACCGTTTAGTATGTTGCTATTGCTTTCTTCATGACTTATACATGTTCCTGTAACTATGAGATTATGCAACTCCCGTTTGCCGGAGGAACACTTTGGGTGCTACCAAACGTTACAACGTAACTGGGTGATTATAAAGGAGCACTACAGGTGTCTCCAAAGGTACATGTTAGGTTGGCGTATTTCGAGATTAGGTTTTGTCACTCCGATTGTCGGAGAGATATCTCTGGGCCCTCTCGGTAATGCACATCACTATAAGCCTTGCAAGCAATGTAGCTAATGAGTTAGTTACGGAATGATGCATTACGTAACGAGTAAAGAGACTTGCCGGTAACGAGATTGAACTAGGTATTAGATACCGACGATCGAATCTCGGGCAAGTAACATACCGATGACAAAGGGAACAAAGTATGTTGTTATGCGGTTTGACCGATAAAGATCTTCGTAGAATATGTAGGAGCCAATATGGGCATCCAGGTTCAGCTATTGGTTATTGACCAAGAATAGTTCTAGGTCATGTCTACATAGTTTCGAACCCGTAGGGTCCGCACGCTTAAGGTTTCGGTGACAGTTATATTATGAGTTTATGAGTTTTGATGTACCGAAGAAGTTCGGAGTCCCGGATGAGATCGGGGACATGACGAGGAGTCTCGAAATGGTCGAGACGTAAAGATCGATATATTGGACGACTATATTCGGAGTTCGGAAAGGTTCCGAATGATTCGGGTATTTTTCGGAGTACCAGAGAGTTACGGGAATTCGCCGGGGAGTATATGGGCTTTATTGGTCCATACGGGAATAGAGGAGAGAGGCCAAAAGGAAGGAGGCCTGCGCGGAAAATCCTATATGCCGCATATTGCGGCAAAATGTCGAGGGTTCGCACAGGATTCAGCAGGGTGCGAGGCGATCTGGGCCGGCCCGTTAGCGGTTAGCCTAGCAACGGTTAACTCCGGTTTTGGGAACCTTCTAGAACGTTCACTGAACCGGTTTTTCTTTTTTTCCTGTTGGTTTTCCTGGTTTGTTTTCATTTCGTTTTTTTGTTTATTTTTTATTATTGTTTTCATTTTTATCTTTTCGGTTTCTTTCTTTCTTTTTTTCATTTTTTCGACAATTTCATTTTTTTTCAAATTTCCAAAAATTGTTCCTCTTAACACAATTTGTTCAGAATTTAAAAAATGTGCAGGAATTTCAGGAAAATATTCCTGTTATAAATTGTTCACAAATTCCAATTTTGTTTAGATATTCAAAAAATGTTTCTCTTAACATAATTTGTTCAGAATTTTAAAAAATGTTCACATTTCAAAAATGTGCATGAATTTCAAAAAAAAGTTCCTGTTATAAATTGTTCACAAATTCAAATTTTGTTCAGATTTTCAAAAAATGTTCCTCTTAACAAAAAAATTTCAGAATTTAAAAAAGTTCACGTTTCAAAAAGTGTGCAGGAATTTGAAAAAAATCTTCCTTTTTATAAATTGTTCACAAATTCAAAAAATGTACAGGAATTCCAAAAATGTTCCTATTTGTAAAATTTGTAAAAAAATTCGGAAAAAAGTTCACATTCTGTTAAAATTTGTTCAAAATTCAGAAAATGTTCATGATCCCAAAATCTGGTCAGAAATTTTTGAAATGTTTGTGGTTCCAATTTTTTTTTCGGAATTTGATGAAAAGTTCCATTTTAGCACTTTTTGTTAATAAATTCTAAAAATGTTCGTAGTTATAATTTTTTGTTCAAATTTCATGAAATGTTCCTTTTCAAATTATTTGTTCAGAAATTCAAAAAAGTTTAAAGTTTCAAAATTTGTTCAGAATTTCATAATTTGTATACGCATTGAAAAAATGTTCCTTTTTCCAAAAATTGTTCAGAAATACAAAAAAGGTTTGCACATTTTCAAAGTATACACTTTAAAGACGTACGCTTAAAAAAAGTATCACTGCAAAATCCAGTTCGCGACATTAAATGATTGAAATTCGCTGTAGTAGAGCAGCCCAGTTCTACTCTAGCTTCTTTAAAACGTGCGCTGCGTTTAGAACGTCAATACATGTGTGGAGGAGTGGCTGTGCGGTCGCTATGACAACCCGCTGGTCTTGTGTTCGAATTTTGGCGTCGCACCGTCGCTTCCTTTTCCTTTCTTTTTTCGTCTCGCGGTAAAGCTCGATGGGCCGGCCCACTCGTGCTGTCTGCGCTGTCTCCTGTGCGAACGCCCAGCATTTTGACGCATAATGCGGCGCATAGGACTTTCCGGACTGGGAGCTCCTAGCTGACGCTCGCAGGGGAATTCCCTATTGGACGCACGTTGCTTCTAAATGTCGACCTTTCGCACAGACTTACCGATCGATGGATGACCTGGGCCGGCCTACTAACGGGGTTGCAGCACTTTCGGTTTTGGAACCTTCCAGAGTTTCCCAGCTGGTTTTCCTAGTTTTGGGACCTTCTAGAAGGTTCCCTGAACCGGTTTTTCTGTTTCTTTTTGGTTTTCGGTTTTTCTTTTTAGTGTTTCTGTTTATTTTTTGTGTTTCTTTTTTCTTTTCATTCTGTTGTTTCCTTTTTCTTTGTCATTTCATTTTTTAATTTCGCCTTTTTTTTCCTTTTTCATGTTGATATTTGTTTTTTAGTTAATTTTTTCCATATTTTAAAATATGCTCCACTTTATAAAATATGATTATAATTTCAAAAAATGTTCATGTATTTGAAAATTTGTTAACACATTTAGAAAAATGTTCATATTTCAAAAATACTTCTTGAATAGTAAAAAATGTTCACGGTTGCAAAATTTGGTCAGAAATTGAAAAAATGTTCGCGTTTGAAAAAGTGTTCAGGAATTCCAAAACATGCTCGCGGTTTCAAATTTCTTGTTAGATATTTCATGAAGTTTCACTTTCAAATATTTTTTCACAAATTCAAAAAATGTTCGTGGTTTCATAGTTTCATAATTTCATCAAATGTTGCATTTCCAAATATTTGTTCAAAAATTCAAAAAATTATCACGGTTTCAAATTTGGTTCAAAATTTCATAATTTGTTCACAACTTCAAAAAATGGTTCAGGTTTTTCCAAAACATTTTCTGCAGTTTCAACTTTTTGTTCGCATATGCGAAAAATGTTCCTGTCTTTTCCTTTCCTTTTTTCTTTTTCATTTCATTTTTTAATTTCACCTTTTTTCCTTTTTCATGTTGATATTTGTCTTTTTTAAAATTCATTTTTCAGATTATAAAATATGTTCTGCTTTAAGAAATATGTTCCTAAATTCAAAAAATGTAACAGAATTTCAGAAAATGTTCATGTATTTCGAAATTTGTTCACAATTTTAGAAAAGGTTCATATTTCAAATATACCTTTGGAATTGTAAAAAATGTTCGCAGTTGCAAAATTTGGTCCGAAATTCAAAGTTCACATTTGAAAAAGTGTACAAGAATATCAAAAAATGTTCGTGGTTTCAATTTTTTGTTAGATATTTCATGAAGTTCCTTTTTCAAATATTTGTTCACAAATTAAAAAAATGTCCGCAGTTTCATATTTTCGTAATTTCATCAAATGTTGCATTTTCATATATTTGTTCAAAAATTCAAAAAATCTTCGCAGTTTCGAAATTTGTTCGGTATTTCATAATTTGTATACAACTTCAAAAAATGGTTCATGTTTTTTGAAAACATTTGCTGCAGTTTTCAAAATTTTTTTGCATATGTGAAAAGATGTTCCTGTCTATGATTTTTTTCAGATATTCAAAAACTGTTCGCACTTTTTCAAAATATACAATTTCAAAACAAATGTGCACTTTTTTTAAGATGTCTAGTAGAGTAACTAATTCCGGTTTGATACAGTAGACAAGTCCGGTTGTGCTCGGTTATTTAAGTTGTGTGTTGGTCTGGTACAAGCAATTGTAGACAGCTGAAGTGTTTGGGACGATGCATGTGCAAGCTGATGGTTGCATGTTCGATTCCTTCCATCGCGCCTGAGTCTCGTTTTTGCTCTATTTTCCTTCCAGCGATACAGCTCTATGGACCCCCCTCTGGTCCGAATTGGACAAGGGGGCGCAGCCCCCCTTTCCTTCTTCCTCTCCCCCTCTTTCCCCTTCTCCTACTCCAACAAGGGAGGTGGAATCCTACTCAGACTAGGTAGTCCTAGTAGGACTCCACACTTGGCGCGCCCCCTCCTAGGGCCGGCCTCCTCCCCCCTTGCTCCTTTATATACGGGGGCAGGGGGCACCTCTTGACACACAAGTTGATCTACGGATCGTTTCTTAGCCGTGTGCGGTGCCCCCCTCCACCATATTCCACCTCGGTCATATCGTCGTGGAGTTTAGGCGAAGCCCTGCGCCGGTAGAACATCATCATCGTCACCACGCCGTCGTGCTGACGGAACTCATCCCCGAAGCTTTGCTGGATCGGAGCCCGGGGATCGTCATCGAGCTGAACGTGTGCTGAACTCGGAGGTGCTGTACGTTCGGTACTTGGATCGGTCGGATCGTGAAGACGTACGACTACGTCAACCGCGTTGTCATAACGCTTCCACTTACGGTCTACGAGGGTATGTGGACAACACTCTCCCCTCTCGTTGCTATGCCATCACCATGATCTTGCGTGTGCGTAGGAAAAATTTGAAATTACTACGTTCCCCAACAGTGGTATCAGAGCCAGGTTTTATGCGTAGATGTCATATGCACGAGTAGAACACAAGTGAGTTATGGGCGATACAAGTCATACTGCTTACCAGCATGTCATACTTTGGTTCGGCGGTATTGTGAGATGAAGCGGCCCAGACTAACATTACGCGTACGCTTACGCGAGACTGGTTTCACCGTTACGAGCACTCGTGCTTAAAGGTGGCTGGCGGGTGTCCGTCTCTCTCACTTTAGCTGAATCGAGTGTGGCTACACCCGGTCCTTGCGAAGGTTAAAACAACACTAACTTGACGAACTATCGTTGTGGTTTTGATGCGTAGGTAAGAACGGTTCTTGCTCAGCCCGTAGCAGCCACGTAAAACTTGCAACAACAAAGTAGAGGACGTCTAACTTGTTTTTGCAGGGCATGTTGTGATGTGATATGGTCAAGACGTGATGCTATATTTTATTGTATGAGATGATCATGTTTTGTAACCGAAGTTATCGGCAACTGGCAGGAGCCATATGGTTGTCGCTTTATTGTATGAAATGCAAACGCCCTGTAATTGCTTTACTTTATCACTAAGCGGTAGCGATAGTCGTAGAAGCAATAGATGGCGTAAACGACAACGATGATACGATGGAGATCAAAGTGTCGCGCCGGTGACGATGGTGATCACGACGGTGTTTCGGAGATGGAGATCACAAGCACAAGATGATGATGGCCATATCATATCACTTATATTGATTGCATGTGATGTTTATCCTTTATGCATCTTATCTTGCTTTGATTGACGGTAGCATTTTAAGATGATCTCTCACTAAAAATTATCAAGAAGTGTTCTCCCTGAGTATGCACCGTTGCCAGAGTTCGTCGTGCCCAGACACCACGTGATGATCGGGTGTGATAAGCTCCACGTCCATCTACAACGGGTGCAAGCCAGTTTTGCACATGCAGAATACTCAGGTTAAACTTGACGAGCCTAGCATATGCAGATATGGCCTCGGAACACGGAGACCGAAAGGTCGAGCGTGAATCATATAGTAGATATGATCAACATAGTGATGTTCACCATTGAAAACTACTCCATCTCACGTGATGATCGGTTATGGTTTAGTTGATTTGGATCACGTGATCACTTAGATGACTCGAGAGATGTCTGTCTAAGTGGGAGTTCTTAAGTAATATGATTAATTGAACTTAAATTTATCATGAACTTAGTCCTGGTAGTATATTTTGCAAATTATGTTGTAGATCAATAACTTGCATTGTTGCTTTCATATGTTTATTTTGATATGTTCCTAGAGAAAATTGGGTTGAATGTTGTTAGTAGCAATGATGCTGATTGGATCCGTGATCTGAGGTTTATCCTCATTGCTGCACAGAAGAATTATGTCCTTAATGCACCGCTAGGTGACAGACCTATTGCAGGAGCAGATGCAGACGTTATGAACGTTTGGCTAGCTCAAAATGATGACTACTTGATAGTTTAGTGCACCATGCTTAAATGGCTTAGAATCGGGACTTCAAAGACGTTTTGAAAGTCATGGACCATATGAGATGATCCAGGAATTGAAGTTAATATTTCAAGCAAATACCCGAGTTGAGAGATATGAAGTCTCCAACAAGTTCTATAGCTAAAAGATGGAGGAGAATCGCTCAACTAGTGAGCATGTGCTCAGATTGTCTGGGTACTACAATCGCTTGAATCAAGTGGGAGTTAATCTTCCAGATAAAATAGTGATTGGCAGAGTTCTCTAGTCACCATCACCAAGTTACTGGAACATCGTGATGAACTATAATGCAAGGGATGACGAAAATGATTCCCGAGCTCTTCGTGATGCTGAAATCGACGAAGGTAGAAATCAAAGAAAAACATCAAAGTGTTGATGGTGGACAAGATCACTAGTTTCAAGAAAAAAGGGCAAAAGGAAGAAGGGGAACTTCAAGAAGAACAGCAAGCAAGTTGCTGCTCAAGTGAAGAAGCCCAAGTCTGGACCTAAGCCTAAGACTAAGTGATTCTACCGCAAAGGGACTGGGCACTGGAAGTGGAACTACCCCAAGTATTTGGAGGATAAGAAGGATGGCAAAGTGAACATAGGTATATTTGATATACATGTTATTGATGTGTACTTTACTAGTGTTTATAGCAACCCCTTGGTATTTGATACTGGTTCAGTTGCTAAGAGTAGTAACTCGAAACGGGAGTTGCAGAATAAACAGAAACTAGTTGAGGGTGAGGTGACGATGTGTGTTGGAAGTAGTTCCAAGATTGATATGATCATCATCGCACACTCCCTATACTTTCGGGATTAGTGTTGAACCTAAATAAGTGTTATTTGGTGTTTGCGTTGAGCATGAATGTGATTAAATCATGTTTATTGCAATACGATTATTCATGTAAGTTAGAGAATAATTGTTGTTCTGTTTACATGAATAAAACCTTCTATGGTCATACACCCAATGAAAATGGTTTGTTGAATCTTGATCGTGTGATACACATATTCATAATATTGAAGCCAAAAGATGTAAAGTTAATAATGATAGTGCAACTTATTTGTGGCACTGCAGTTTAGGTCATATTGGTGTAAAGCGCATGAAGAAACTCCATGCTGATGGGATTTTGGAATCACTTGATTATGAATCATTTGATGCTTGCGAACCGTGCCTTATGGGCAAGATGACTAAAACTCCGTTCTCCGGAACAATGGAACGAGCTAGTGACTTACTGGAAATAATACATACTGATGTATGCGGTCCAATGAGTATTGATGCTCGTGGCGGGTATCGTTATTTTCTGACCTTCACGAGATGATTTGAGCAGATATGAGTATATCTTCTTAATGAAACACAAGTCTGAAACGTTTGAAAAGTTCAAAGAATTTCAGAGTGAAGTGGAGAATCATCGTAACAAGAAAATAAAGTTTCTACGATCTGATCGTGGAGGAGAATATTTGAGTTACGAGTTTGGTCTTCAATTAAAACAATGTGGAATGGTTTCACAAACTCATGCCACCTGGAACACCACAACTTAATGGTGTGTTCGAATGTCATAATCGTACTTTATTGGATATAGTGCAATCTATGATATCTCTTATCGGTTTACCACTATCGTTTTGGGATTATGCATTAGAGACAGCTGCATTCACGTTTAATAGGGCACCATCTAAATCCGTTGAGATGACACCGTATGAACTATGATTTAGTAGTAAACCTAAGCTGTCGTTTCTTAAAGTTTGGAGTTGCGATGCTTATATGAAAAAGTTTTTCAACCTTATAAGCTCGAACCCAAATCGGAGAAGTGCGTCTTCGTATAATACCCAAAGGAAACTATTGGGTACACCTTCTATCACAGATCCGAAGGCAAGTTATTTGTTGCTAAGATGGATCCTTTCTAGGGAAGGAGTTTCTCTCGAAAGAAGTGAGTGGGAGGAAAGTAGAACTTGATGAGGTAATTATACCTTCATCCAAATTGGAAAGTTATTCATCACAGAAGCCAGTTCCAGTGATTCCTACACCAATTAGTGAGGAAGTTAATGATGATGATCATGAAACTTCAGATCAAGTTGCTACCGACCCTCGTAGGTCTTCCAGAGTAAGATCCGCACCAGAGTGGTACGGTAATCGTGTTCTAGAAGTCATGTTACTAGACCATGATGAACCTACGAAGTATGAGGAAGCGATAATGAGCCCAGATTCCGCGAAATGGCTTGAGGCCATAAAATCTGAGATATGATCCATGTATAAGAACAAAGTATGGACTTTGATTGACTTGCTCGATGATCAGCAAGCCATGTTAAATAAATGGATCTTCAAGAGGAATACGGACACTGATAGTAGTGCTACTATGTACTAAGATCGACTTGTTGCGAAAGGTTTTCGACAAGTTCAAGGTGTTGAATATGATGAGATTTTCTCACTCGTATCGATGCTTAAGTCTGTCTGAATCATGTTAGCAATTGCTACATTTTATGAAATCTGGCAAATGGATGTCAAAACTGCATTCCTTAATGGATTTTTTAAAGAAGAGTTGTATATGATGCAATCAAAAGGTTTTGCTAATCCTAAAGGTGCTAGCAAAATATGCAAGCTCCAGCGATCCATCAATGGACTGGTGCAAGCATCTCGGAGTTGGAATATACACTTTGATGAGTTGATCAAATCATATGGTTTTATACAGACTTTTGGAAAGGCCTGTATTTACAAGAAAGTGAGTGGGAGCACTACAACATTTCTGATAAGTATATGTGAATGACATATTGTTGATCAGAAATAATGTAGAATTATTCTGCAAAGTATAAAGGAGTGTTTGAAAGGAGTTTTTCAAAGAACGACCTCAGTGAAGCTGCTTACATATTAAGCATCAAGATCTATTGAGATAGATCAAGACGCTTGATAAGATTTTCAATGAGTACATACCTTGACAAGATTTTGAAATAGTTCAAAATGGAACAGTCAAAGAAAAAGTTCTTGCCTGTGCTGCAAGGTGTGAAATTGAGTAAGACTCAAAACCCGACCACGGCAGAAGATAGAAAGATAATGAAAAGTCATTCCCTATGCCTCAGTCATAGGTTCTATAAAGTATGCTATGCTGTGAACCAGACCTATTGTATACCTTGCTCTGTGTTTGGCAAAGGAATACAATTGTGATCTAATAGTAGATCACTGGACAACGGTCAAGAATATCCTTAGTAAGGACTAAGGAGATGTTTCTCGATTATGGAGGTGATAAAAGAGCTCGTCGTAAAAGTTACAACGATACAAGCTTTTACACCAATCCAGATGACTCTAAGTCTCAATCTGGATACATATTGAAAGTGGGAGCAATTAGCTAGAGTAGCTTCGTGCAGAGCATTGTAGACATAGAATATTTGCAAAATACATGCGGCTCTGAATGTGACAGAACCGTTGACTAAGCTTCTCTCACGAGCAAAACATGATCATACCTTTGTACTCTTTGGGTGTTAATCATATAGCAATGTGAACTAGATTATTGACTCTAGTAAACCCTTTGGGTGTTGGTCACATGAAGATGTGAACTATGGGTGTTAATCATATACAGATATGAATATTGGTATTAAATCACATGACAATGTGAACTAGATTATTGACTCTAGTGCAAGTGGGAGACTGAAGGAAATATGCCCTAGAGGCAATAATAAAGTTATTATTTATTTCCTTATTTCATGATAAATGTTTATTATTCATGCTAGAATTGTATTAACCGGAAACATAATACATGTGTGAATACATAGACAAACATAGTGTCACTAGTATGCCTCTACTTGACTAGCTCGTGAATCAAAGATGGTTAAGTTTCCTAACCATAGATATGAGTTGTCATTTGATTAACGGGATCACATCATTAGGAGAATGATGTGATTGACATGACCCATTCCGTTAGCCTAGCACTTGATCGTTTAGTATGTTGCTATTGCTTTCTTCATGACTTATACATGTTCCTGTAACTATGAGATTATGCAACTCCCGTTTGCCGGAGGAACACTTTGGGTGCTACCAAACGTCACAACGTAATTGGGTGATTATAAAGGAGCACTATAGGTGTCTCCAAAGGTACATGTTGGGTTGGCGTATTTCGAGATTAGGTTTTGTCACTCCGATGGTCGGAGAGGTATCTCTGGGCCCTCTCGGTAATGCACATCACTATAAGCCTTGCAAGCAATGTAGCTAATGAGTTAGTTACGGAATGATGCATTACGTAACGAGTGAAGAGACTTGCTGGTAACGAGATTGAACTAGGTATTAGATACCGACGATCGAATCTCGGGCAAGTAACATACCGATGACAAAGGGAACAAAGTATGTTGTTATGCGGTTTGACCAATAAAGATCTTCGTAGAATATGTAGGAGCCAATATGGGCATCTAGGTTCCGCTATTGATTATTGACCAAGAATAGTGTCAGGACCCCGACTCGATGCCACATAGGTCTAGCATGTAACACCTCATATCACTTTGCGGCCTCACGCACGGTATTCCCACGGGTGTCGCCTTACCTTTGCCCGGGACCGTTTGCGTCTTTTGGCACACGTATATGATAGTGTCGCTAGCACCCATATGATAAGGAGCCCGGGCTGACATGGCTAGTCGTAAACCCAAAGTGGCACAGACTTACAGGGACAGGCATCCATGACCCAGCATCGAACGTGTCGGTCATCAGCGAGTGAATCCAGGCTGTAGCACTGGGCTAGCAGGACTCCGGTGAACCGGGCTGTAGCAGGCTAACAGGACTCCGGTATTCATCGCGTGACATTTCCCCGAAGGGACAGACACAGGAACGAAGAAGGACACATGCCGGCCAGCCTAAGTGTTCCAGAGCAGTAGCAAGCTACCATGGCTCGGTGGAAACACTAGGAGACATTTCCCGGTAAGAGAGGCTACTAAAGATAAACAACTAGATGGTCAGATCCCACACATACCAAGCATTTCAATAACATACACACAATATGCTCGATATGTGCAAATACAACATGGCATCACAACATGACTCTACGACTCGAGTATTTATTCAATAGGCTCCGAGGAGCGAGATATTACAAACAGGGGTCTCATGACCCAACAATCAGAGCATACAAATCAAAGCACAAGCGGAAGCTATCATGTCTGAGTACAGACATCTATAAATGAAAAAGGCTGAGAAGCCTGACTATCTATCAGATCCTGTCGAGGGCACAAGATCGTAGCTGAGGTATCAAGCTAAACGTCGAAGACCACGCGGAAATACTAGTGAGACTGAAGTCTCTCTGCAAAAACATAAAATAGGCAAACGTGAGTACAAATGTACCCAGCAAGACTTACATCAGAACTATCTACATATGCATCATTATCAACAAGGGATGGTGGGGTTTAACTGCAGCAAGCCAGCTTTGACTCGGTGGCTATCCTGAACTACGACTGCAAGTAACTCTTTTGAAGTGGCGCACACGAGTCCACATATTCACCATATCAATACACCACTATGGATCCGCTCCCGTCTCCCTACGAGAACGCCATCCATAGCACTCACGCTTATCTTGCGCATTTTAAAGTATCCACTTTCACTTGTCTATGAACTGATATAAGCAACCCAGAAGTCCTTTTCCGCGGACACGGCTATTCGAATAGATGATGTTAACCCTGCAGGGGTGTACTTCTTCACACACGCTCTCACCACTTACCGCCGTTTACACGACATGTACTCGGCAACCTTCAAGCGGAAGCCCAACGTGGGTGTCGGCCACGGCCTACCTAAACACTCAAGTCTCTAGTCCAGGTTTATCGCCTATTCGGGTTCCATCCATGAGGAGATCCGGCCGGAGTTTCGCTCACAGCCCCAAACGATGTGTACAGGGTTCCGTGACACCAAACGGGCGCCCGGTTTACCCGGCCACGTGCCTACCGCATCACAGCCCACCCCTACGGTCAGCGCTGCGCACGGCCTCCAGCATACTACAAACACCAGAAACTACTTGCAACTCCTGGACAGAGGACAAGGGTGATCAAGAAGCCGAGAGGGTCCATTGGTTTCGGGCCCAATGCGTGGTAGTAGCTGAATCATGGATCACAAACACAGAACTCAGTTCCTGAGGACGGCTGCAATGAGACAACCCACCATGTACTCCTACATGGCCTCTCACCGCTACCTTTACCAAATCGTGTTCACACACTTAGCTCACACACAGTAGGACATGTTCACACGCCTCTGATTCATCCCCGATGAATCAGACCTGACTCAACTCTAAGCAGTAGCAGGCATGACAAACAAACATGAATGAGTAGGCACAACAGGGCTCAAACAACTCCTACTCATGCTAGTGGGTTTCATCTATTTACTGTGGCAATGACAGGTCATGCAGAGGATAAAGGGGTTCAACTACCGCAGCAAGTAACAGATGAATCGGTATTGTCCTAATGCAGTAAAAGAGAGCAGGAGCGAGAGAGTGGGATTTTATCGGAATGAACAAGGGGGTTTTGCTTGCCTGGCACTTCTGAAGATAACATTGAGTCTTCATCAGTGTCAACGATCACATCATCGGTATCACGTCTATCGAGAGGGGACAATTACCGGCAACATAGAAGGGAACACAATCAATGCAATGCACAATATGATGCATGATCATGACATGGCAAAATGAATGTGTTTTGAGCTAATGCAACTAGCAACAGATTAAATGAAGTTGGTTTGAATACAAGATTCAAATTTAAACTCCATATGTGATTATTCAAATGCCATTTAATTGATTTGTGCTAAACAGCACCTATAAGTTGTTCTAACATGCATGAAAATGGTACAGATGGATTCCTTGAATTTTTCTGATAATTTTTCATATATAAATTATTTAATTTGGAGTTACGGTTAATTTTCTATGATTTATTGAAGTTTTAGGCATTTTCTGGAATTAATAAATCATTTTTGATTTATTTTAATTTCCAGAAACAAATACTGCGTCAGCATGACGTATTAGTGACGTCAGCAGGTCAACGTGGCTGGTCCAGGTCAAACCTGACGGCTGGGACCCGCACGTCAGTGTAACAGGCAGGGACAGAGGCTGACTGGTGGGTCCGGTCAATGCTGACATGGCAAAGTCAACGGTGACAGGCGGGGCCCTCTGAGGTTAGTGCTAATTTAACAGAGAGGTTAAACTAATTAATTAGGCACGGGGGCCCACTTGGCAGTGGCTCTAGTGGGTGATTAGCGGGGTGTTTACGCCCTAATTAAGTGGCCACGTCGGCGAGTGACGCCGGCGACCACGGCGACGGCGAGACCTCGCCGGAGTTGCTCGGGACGGCGCTACGGCCCGCGGCTGGTCGCGCTGAGGGCACCAAGGGATGGCCCTTGCTCTCGCGCATCCAGAGGACCAAGTGGGAGGTCGTGGGGTCGCCGGAACTCATGCCGGCGACGAGCTTTGGCGGCGATGGTGTTCGGTGGTGCTCGGGCGCGTCGCTACGGTGCATCAGTGAGCAAATGGAGAGGCTGGGCAGCACCTGCTAGTCATGGGGAGCACTAAGAGCAGCTCAGTGCGGCCAGGGGAGCACGGAGGCTATGCGTGCAGCAGCAATGGCGGACGGTGGCTTCGGTGCTCGTGGGGAACGGCGCTACGGCACGGAGGGGAGCATGCTGAGTTAGGGGAGAGGGTCAGTGACTCACGGCGATGACGAGGGGACGCTCGGCGAGGTCGGGGACGGTCCGGAGCCGGCGAATTTGACGAAGATGGCCGGCGGGTCCGAGGTAGAAGACGACGGCGATGGCGGCGATGCAGGGCTTCCGGAGGGCTGTGGATCGGTGGGGAGGAAGAGGGGGTCGAGGCGGAGCTCCTGGGTGCATCGGCGAGGCTAGGGGTGGCCGGTGGCCATGGGTACGGCGACGATGACGGCGAGCTCCGCTCGGTCGCGGGAGGGGAAACAGAGGAGCGAGGGGGAGGGAGGTCCAGAGAGCGAGGGAGAAGTGAGAGGGGGTCGGGGACGTCTCCGTGGCGTCGCGAGGAAGTCGGGGAGGCTGCCACGGCGAAGCAGGAGGTGGCCGGCGTCGGCGCGCGTGCGTCCAGCACGCAGCTGCTTCGGGGCGAGGGGGAGGAAGATGACTGGCAGCTGGGCTGCACAGTAACGGGCCGCGCAGAAACTGGGCCGGCTACAGGTAAGTGGCCCAGGTACGGGTCTTTCTCTCTCTCTCTTTTTCTAATTATCTCAGTTTTCTATTATTCTGTAAATTTAGGGCTTTATTAAAAATACTCAGACACTTTCAAAAATCATAAAACTAATCATGGCTACTGTTTAGAATATATCCAACAGTAAACATTTTAGTTTATGATTATTTGGGCATTTGAAATATTTAATAGCATTTAAATGCCCAAATGAAAATACTATATGATTTAATTCAGTGACCAAATATGTCCTGCAAAAATATAAACCATTTTTGGTAGATGCTTCCACCTCAAACCAGAAATGTTGAACATTTTTAGAGGACATTTTGAGTTCAATGAAAAAGGTTTTATTTTGACCCTAGTTGAATTCATTTGGTGCTAGGGCTTAGTCAATCCCCATCTCAGGTTTAAATGAAATTTAAACATGATGTAACACTCTAATGCATGCACTAGGCATTGTCAGAACTAGGGATGTGACAACTCACCCCCACTAAACAAGAATCTCGTCTCGAGATTCAAGCGTAGGGTAAGATGAAGGGGAAACGCAAACTAGTATAATCTTCATGATCCAGGGTGCACTTCAAATGAACGTTGATTTGAACACCATCTTTGTCTTGAAGTCTTGCTCTGAGAAATCCTGTCAACATGACACGGAGGGAAGGAGGAGACTCTAGAAGGGTCGATCTCCTCGAAGATCGAACAACTCAGGACTAACTCCCGGAATGAGACATAGGACCATCTCTCGGGTTGAGACACGAGATACACATCAAGAGGGGTGGAAAGAAACGGATGACGAAGGTTCACTAGGTAGACAACAATTCCAGACTCAAGAATGTGGTAAACGATTGTCAACGTAGCGAGGAGTTGAGTTGCCAAGATACCATAACGATACACCTTAAGGAAGGTGACTCGTAGAGATATCCCCTTAAGTGGCAAAAAGAATTACTTTTGATTCAGAGATCATTGAAACTCTTTAAACCAGCCTAAGACAATTCTCGAGCGATCGTTTGGAGGGGGTCGGTAGAATGGCATACTCAAACTTGGATGATGTGGATTACCTTGTTGAAGACAACGTAATGGATGAATTTGCTTATCACCGGAATGGAAGAGACCCATGGTAGAATGATACATTGGCGGTGCAAGCTAGGAACAAAATGCAAATGCTGGGAATGATTCTGGTAACTGGGGAAGAACCCAACAATAGGGAGTGAATTCACTGTTTGAGAAGGTCACAGCATTGCCGAGGAAACTGAGAGCAAACCCAGTTAGTGCCGATGATAACACGTAGCGCTTGTGCGTGCTCTCAAGAACTTGAGCAATTCCATAATCATCAAGGTTTTACCAACATCCGTGTCAAGGGTCCGGTAACACAACTTACTACCATGATGAATGGTGATGGAGGATGCAGATGCAAAGGAAGATAACATCATCTCAGATTTCACCCTAGCGAGGCCAAGGAGACAAAATCTGGGCGATCGACCGAGAGACATTTAGCACTCCGCTTCTAATGTTCTCCTTGATGTGCTAGCGTAACCATTCATAGATATGGTTTGATATCTAGAACATCAAGTAAAAAGGTCGGACTTCGGGATCTCAAAATCCATAGGGGCAACTAGGGAGTAAATCCTACGAAATCCCTATGGGGAGGTGGCCAACTTCCTCAATCAAGATATTATAATAACAGGTCTTCCGGCTGGATGTGTTGGCCACGACATCCACTTTACCGGTTTTCGAGGGACCGATATTATAGTTCTTGGGAAATGTTCCAAACCATCATATCTGCCTGAGATTCAGATCTGGTTGGTGTCAGGATATTCCAGACTCATCGAGTCTAGGAAGAAAAATGAAAGTTTGCAACACAAATCGACGAGATGACGTTGCGGGATTCTCGGGAGATGAACTACGATAGTAAGCTCCAAAACATGAGCTGGTTCTGCTACAAACACGTGAACACGTTGTCCTAGACAAAACATTATCACATGGTAGTCTTACAACAAAACACTACCGAGTTCAGGTGGGGAACCATAATCGAGGATATTGAAGTCCTTGCATAAGGCATGCTCTTAAGAAGAAACTTCTTCTCCTTGAACAAATCAATCAGTGGCTTGGTGTGCTCGGAACACATATGGAATGAAGGTTGCAAGTCTCCAAACCATAGAATACTTCGCACATATGCATGACTGACTTGGGATGATTCCAGAGGAAGCAAAACTAACTTCCTCAAATTCACGGCGGCAACTTTCACCAAATGCACGTGTATAAGAGGAAGTCACTCCTTTCATCAAACAAATACTTCATGAGCTAGCATGAAGAAAATGCTTCAAAAGTTTCCAACACTAACTTGTTGTCCAACAAGACCATGGAGGAGATAAGGATGTTGTCAATGGGCTCAACAACAATTCATCTAGGTTTCCTTTTAAAAGGAATTCCATAGTTAAGTGAACACGGTGATAGCATTGGTCAGACCAAAGATGTAATGGTGTATGCTCGAGGGATCAACCACGAATAAGACAACATTACGAACATCGTTGGTTCTGACTTGATTTGACGATAGCCCACACTCAAATCAAAAGATTGATAAGACAATAGGTCCAGCAACTGATCACAGGGACCAATCGATGAAGATATCATCTTTCTTCAACACACACTACACAAGAATATCCTTTTGGGACGAACTAAGTCAGGCAAGCTTTTATCTTCCAACTCTCCAAGTTGTTGTCTAGCTTAACCAACTAGCTCAGGGATATCTAACACCGATTCTTGGAGAGAAGGTGGTTCACAAGAAACCAACTTGATCACGAGCTCAACATAGCGGTCAGGTGACAACCTGGTAATACTTCCGAGAAGATCTTCGGAAATCACGAACCACCGATATGTTACTAAGCTCGAGAACAATCTTGCTTTTCAGGGCAAGATGATATGATCAAATGAGCGAGGACTTAGCAAATCCTATCTCATCAATCGAGGAGTGCACCAGGAAAATGGACTAGGTAGCACAATCAACCTTAGGGTGATGATTCAATAGTCAACTCGCTAAGGATGACGTTATTGTCCATTTAACTACCAAGCAACGTAGTTGCTTGGAGTATTGATTTCACACATCATGATTCACTTGTCGACATTCCGGTTACAATAACACAGGAACCGAGGAATGAACAATGATGGCAAGAAGTATCACTGTACCAAGAGTTCATAGGATGGGGTGCAATTCCTATAACAATCCCGATATAAAAGATGGTAATACTCCAAGGTAGAACAGAGCAAAAGCTGGATTGGCATTTGATCTGCGGAGCACAACTTCTTTGACCCAATCCTGGATATGGAAGAGGTACTGGAGTTTGTTTCTCCTAGTCATTCTGAATGGAATGGCTTGACGGACCACAAGAGTAATAGGCATCGATGAACGAATGCACACATAATCTTGACTATCAATTGATAGACGGGGGTCAGAAGACAACTAAAGAGGGACAACTCAAAGGAACATACGATTTTCTGAGTTGTGGATGCATGGTTTAGCATGTCGAACGAATTCAACATATTTCTTCCGGATAACCCAAGCAGAAAGGTAGAACTGGCAGAGCCACAATATATAATGGAGAACTCATCAAAAATAATCCTGTTGTGATATTTCAGTTCAACGAGGAACTTCTGCCATAAGTAGTTCATGGTATTTGGAAGAAGAAGATACCACGGACTTCAAGGACTATCGCAAAGGTTGCTAATATCCTAAAGGAACGAGCAAAACTATCAACATGAAGCAAGTAGGGTGAATCTCGGGTTCAAAACCCAGGGATAGAATACCTACTACTAAATGGCATCACGGGATGCTTTCGATAATGACGGCCAGAGTCATCACACTGGAACATAAATCATGGCTAGACTACTAGATGATCCCCTGAGACACCTAGGGTCATAATAGTAACTCCAACATAATGTCAAGGCAATAGAATACCTCAACTCAACAATTAGTGTGATTGAGCTGGCATAAAGGAACATCGAAACCAGAGGGAAAGGATTTTGCAAATGCATCAGACTATTTAGAAACCTGGAATGACTCGGACAGCATAACGGCTGTAAATGCTCAGAAAAGATTTGAGACATTCACAAAAATGGTGGCATAACCACTCAGAAGCACAATATCAAGGTCTCGAGATCAACAGTTAACATATAGAAGTACTAGGAACTGAAACGAGGCTTAATCCAACAATCTTATAAGTCTACGGATTAGTAACACGTGATCCTGATAGAAAGAAGAGATAGCCTAGTTCTTAATCCCCGTAGAAGAGAAGATGATGACTCAGATCAGAAGGCCATGAGGTATAAGGAGTAAAAAGAGCCTTACGTTCCATCCCACAATCAATTCCCTTATATAACTAAAGAATTTCTAGACTCAACTTCGACCAGTTTGGCTTGGTAACCTACAGGCAGTCAAGCTCTGATACCAACGCTGTCAGGACCCCGACTCGATGCCACATAGGTCTAGCATGTAACACCTCATATCACTTTGCGGCCTCACGCACGGTATTCCCACGGGTGTCGCCTTACCTTTGCCCGGGACCGTTTGCGTCTTTTGGCACACGTATATGATAGTGTCGCTAGCACCCATATGATAAGGAGCCCGGGCTGACATGGCTAGTCGTAAACCCAAAGTGGCACAGACTTACAGGGACAGGCATCCATGACCCAGCATCGAACGTGTCGGTCATCAGCGAGTGAATCCAGGCTGTAGCACTGGGCTAGCAGGACTCCGGTGAACCGGGCTGTAGCAGGCTAACAGGACTCCGGTATTCATCGCGTGACATTTCCCCGAAGGGACAGACACAGGAACGAAGAAGGACACATGCCGGCCAGCCTAAGTGTTCCGGAGCAGTAGCAAGCTACCATGGCTCGGTGGAAACACTAGGAGACATTTCCCGGTAAGAGAGGCTACTAAAGATAAACAACTAGATGGTCAGATCCCACACATACCAAGCATTTCAATAACATACACACAATATGCTCGATATGTGCAAATACAACATGGCATCACAACATGACTCTACGACTCGAGTATTTATTCAATAGGCTCCGAGGAGCGAGATATTACAAACAGGGGTCTCATGACCCAACAATCAGAGCATACAAATCAAAGCACAAGCGGAAGCTATCATGTCTGAGTACAGACATCTATAAATGAAAAAGGCTGAGAAGCCTGACTATCTATCAGATCCTGTCGAGGGCACAAGATCGTAGCTGAGGTATCAAGCTAAACGTCGAAGACCACGCGGAAATACTAGTGAGACTGAAGTCTCTCTGCAAAAACATAAAATAGGCAAACGTGAGTACAAATGTACCCAGCAAGACTTACATCAGAACTATCTACATATGCATCATTATCAACAAGGGATGGTGGGGTTTAACTGCAGCAAGCCAGCTTTGACTCGGTGGCTATCCTGAACTACGACTGCAAGTAACTCTTTTGAAGTGGCGCACACGAGTCCACATATTCACCATATCAATACACCACTATGGATCCGCTCCCGTCTCCCTACGAGAACGCCATCCATAGCACTCACGCTTATCTTGCGCATTTTAAAGTATCCACTTTCACTTGTCTATGAACTGATATAAGCAACCCAGAAGTCCTTTTCCGCGGACACGGCTATTCGAATAGATGATGTTAACCCTGCAGGGGTGTACTTCTTCACACACGCTCTCACCACTTACCGCCGTTTACACGACATGTACTCGGCAACCTTCAAGCGGAAGCCCAACGTGGGTGTCGGCCACGGCCTACCTAAACACTCAAGTCTCTAGTCCAGGTTTATCGCCTATTCGGGTTCCATCCATGAGGAGATCCGGCCGGAGTTTCGCTCACAGCCCCAAACGATGTGTACAGGGTTCCGTGACACCAAACGGGCGCCCGGTTTACCCGGCCACGTGCCTACCGCATCACAGCCCACCCCTACGGTCAGCGCTGCGCACGGCCTCCAGCATACTACAAACACCAGAAACTACTTGCAACTCCTGGACAGAGGACAAGGGTGATCAAGAAGCCGAGAGGGTCCATTGGTTTCGGGCCCAATGCGTGGTAGTAGCTGAATCATGGATCACAAACACAGAACTCAGTTCCTGAGGACGGCTGCAATGAGACAACCCACCATGTACTCCTACATGGCCTCTCACCGCTACCTTTACCAAATCGTGTTCACACACTTAGCTCACACACAGTAGGACATGTTCACACGCCTCTGATTCATCCCCGATGAATCAGACCTGACTCAACTCTAAGCAGTAGCAGGCATGACAAACAAACATGAATGAGTAGGCACAACAGGGCTCAAACAACTCCTACTCATGCTAGTGGGTTTCATCTATTTACTGTGGCAATGACAGGTCATGCAGAGGATAAAGGGGTTCAACTACCGCAGCAAGTAACAGATGAATCGGTATTGTCCTAATGCAGTAAAAGAGAGCAGGAGCGAGAGAGTGGGATTTTATCGGAATGAACAAGGGGGTTTTGCTTGCCTGGCACTTCTGAAGATAACATTGAGTCTTCATCAGTGTCAACGATCACATCATCGGTATCACGTCTATCGAGAGGGGACAATTACCGGCAACATAGAAGGGAACACAATCAATGCAATGCACAATATGATGCATGATCATGACATGGCAAAATGAATGTGTTTTGAGCTAATGCAACTAGCAACAGATTAAATGAAGTTGGTTTGAATACAAGATTCAAATTTAAACTCCATATGTGATTATTCAAATGCCATTTAATTGATTTGTGCTAAACAGCACCTATAAGTTGTTCTAACATGCATGAAAATGGTACAGATGGATTCCTTGAATTTTTCTGATAATTTTTCATATATAAATTATTTAATTTGGAGTTACGGTTAATTTTCTATGATTTATTGAAGTTTTAGGCATTTTCTGGAATTAATAAATCATTTTTGATTTATTTTAATTTCCAGAAACAAATACTGCGTCAGCATGACGTATTAGTGACGTCAGCAGGTCAACGTGGCTGGTCCAGGTCAAACCTGACGGCTGGGACCCGCACGTCAGTGTAACAGGCAGGGACAGAGGCTGACTGGTGGGTCCGGTCAATGCTGACATGGCAAAGTCAACGGTGACAGGCGGGGCCCTCTGAGGTTAGTGCTAATTTAACAGAGAGGTTAAACTAATTAATTAGGCACGGGGGCCCACTTGGCAGTGGCTCTAGTGGGTGATTAGCGGGGTGTTTACGCCCTAATTAAGTGGCCACGTCGGCGAGTGACGCCGGCGACCACGGCGACGGCGAGACCTCGCCGGAGTTGCTCGGGACGGCGCTACGGCCCGCGGCTGGTCGCGCTGAGGGCACCAAGGGATGGCCCTTGCTCTCGCGCATCCAGAGGACCAAGTGGGAGGTCGTGGGGTCGCCGGAACTCATGCCGGCGACGAGCTTTGGCGGCGATGGTGTTCGGTGGTGCTCGGGCGCGTCGCTACGGTGCATCAGTGAGCAAATGGAGAGGCTGGGCAGCACCTGCTAGTCATGGGGAGCACTAAGAGCAGCTCAGTGCGGCCAGGGGAGCACGGAGGCTATGCGTGCAGCAGCAATGGCGGACGGTGGCTTCGGTGCTCGTGGGGAACGGCGCTACGGCACGGAGGGGAGCATGCTGAGTTAGGGGAGAGGGTCAGTGACTCACGGCGATGACGAGGGGACGCTCGGCGAGGTCGGGGACGGTCCGGAGCCGGCGAATTTGACGAAGATGGCCGGCGGGTCCGAGGTAGAAGACGACGGCGATGGCGGCGATGCAGGGCTTCCGGAGGGCTGTGGATCGGTGGGGAGGAAGAGGGGGTCGAGGCGGAGCTCCTGGGTGCATCGGCGAGGCTAGGGGTGGCCGGTGGCCATGGGTACGGCGACGATGACGGCGAGCTCCGCTCGGTCGCGGGAGGGGAAACAGAGGAGCGAGGGGGAGGGAGGTCCAGAGAGCGAGGGAGAAGTGAGAGGGGGTCGGGGACGTCTCCGTGGCGTCGCGAGGAAGTCGGGGAGGCTGCCACGGCGAAGCAGGAGGTGGCCGGCGTCGGCGCGCGTGCGTCCAGCACGCAGCTGCTTCGGGGCGAGGGGGAGGAAGATGACTGGCAGCTGGGCTGCACAGTAACGGGCCGCGCAGAAACTGGGCCGGCTACAGGTAAGTGGCCCAGGTACGGGTCTTTCTCTCTCTCTCTTTTTCTAATTATCTCAGTTTTCTATTATTCTGTAAATTTAGGGCTTTATTAAAAATACTCAGACACTTTCAAAAATCATAAAACTAATCATGGCTACTGTTTAGAATATATCCAACAGTAAACATTTTAGTTTATGATTATTTGGGCATTTGAAATATTTAATAGCATTTAAATGCCCAAATGAAAATACTATATGATTTAATTCAGTGACCAAATATGTCCTGCAAAAATATAAACCATTTTTGGTAGATGCTTCCACCTCAAACCAGAAATGTTGAACATTTTTAGAGGACATTTTGAGTTCAATGAAAAAGGTTTTATTTTGACCCTAGTTGAATTCATTTGGTGCTAGGGCTTAGTCAATCCCCATCTCAGGTTTAAATGAAATTTAAACATGATGTAACACTCTAATGCATGCACTAGGCATTGTCAGAACTAGGGATGTGACAAATAGTTCTAGGTCATGTCTACATAGTTCTCGAACCCGTAGGGTCCGCACGCTTAAGGTTTCGATGACAGTTATATTATGAGTTTATGAGTTTTGATGTACCGAAGGAGTTCGGAGTCCCGAATGAGATCGGGGACATGACGAGGAGTCTCAAAATGGTCGAGACGTAAAGATCGATATATTGGACGACTATATTCGGAGTTCGAAAAGGTTCCGAGTGATTCGAGTATTTTTCGGAGTACCGGAGAGTTACGGGAATTCGCCGGGGAGTATATGGGCCTTATTGGGCCATACGGGAATAGAGGAGAGAGGCCAAAAGGAAGGAGGCCTGCGCCCCCCCTCTGGTCCGAATTGGACAAGGGGCCTAGCCCCCCTTTCCTTCTTCCTCTCCCCCTCTTTCCCCTTCTCCTACTCCAACAAGGGAGGTGGAATCCTACTAGGACTAGGGAGTCCTAGTAGGACTCCACACTTGGCGCGCTCCCTCCTAGGGCCGGCCTCCTTCCCCCTTGCTCCTTTATATACGGGGGCAGGGGGGCACCCCATGACACACAAGTTGATCTACGGATCGTTCCTTAGCCGTGTGCGGTGCCCCCCTCCACCATATTCCACCTCAGTCATATCGTCGCGGAGTTTAGGCGAAGCCCTGCGCCGGTAGAACATCATCATCGTCACCACGCCGTCGTGCTGACAGAACTCATCCCCGAAGCTTTGCTGGATCGGAGCCCGGGGATCGTCATCGAGCTGAACGTGTGCTGAACTCGGAGGTGCCGTACGTTCGGTACTTGGATCGGTCGGATCGTGAAGACGTACGACTACATCAACCGCGTTGTCATAACGCTTCCGCTTACGGTCTACGAGGGTAAGTGGATAACACTCTCCCCTCTCGTTGCTATGCCATCACCATGATCTTGCGTGTGCGTAGGAAAATTTTGAAATTACTACGTTCCCCAACACTACATGCCGAGGAGGCTGTAGAACCGCGTGTAGTCGCCGCCGTCATCGTCATCGCCGCCGTCATCGTTGTCGTCGCCGCCTCCGCCGCCGCTGTTCCTGCTGCATCCCTCCCCCGGTTGGCGCGGCGGGTTGGACGGTCCGGGGGCGTCCTCGTCGTCGTCGCTGTCGAGGATCACGATGCCGTTCTCGTCCTCGCGCCCACGCTTGCGGGCTTCTAGCTCCTCCAGGGCCCGGCGCTGCCGAACCATCTCGTCGCGGAGGTAGTTGTCCCGCGCCCACTGCATGGCATCCTCGTCGGAGAAGCCGCGCCGGGCTATCTCCTCGTACTCCGTGGGGAGGCCGGGCTCCGGCTTGGGCTCGACGAGGACGAAGCGCCCGGAGGGGGGGGGGGGTTGGAGTCGCCGATGCGGACGCTGGAGCTGCGGGTGCGCGCGCTGACAGGCGTGTCCTGGGGCTCCGGCATGACGGGGAGGAGGCTGGGAGAGCCCGACGAGCGGCCGGACGAGGAGGAGGACGCCCCGGGCCGCTCCATGCGCCTCGACGTCCAGGAGCTCCCACGGCGGCGTGAGAAGGACGGGGGAGTGGGGTACTTGAGGCGCGGCGTGTTGCTGCCCTTGATGTACTCGAGGACGGCCTCCAACGTGCGCCCGGGCACGCCCCACCACCGGCGCCGGCCCTCAGAGTTGAGCCTGCCGGAGGGCACGACGCCGTTCGTCGCCTCAA
This sequence comes from Triticum aestivum, assembly GCF_018294505.1. Lineage (NCBI taxonomy): Eukaryota > Viridiplantae > Streptophyta > Magnoliopsida > Poales > Poaceae > Triticum > Triticum aestivum. Next base: position 609,988,209 of record NC_057813.1, read on the forward strand.
GCTGCTCGGCGTGGCGGTGGCGGAAGTAGGGCTCCCAGAACGGGCTGTCGGGGGTGTACCGCGGGCCTTCCCTCGCCGCCCGCGGCAGGGACGCGCGGATACGTGTGATCTCCGCATGCCGCGCCGCCTCGGTGGGTGGTGGTGGCACCGGCACGCCGTCCGCGCTGATCCTCCACGACCCGGGCACCCGCATGTCCGGCAGGGCCGGGTACTCGGCCTCGAAAAGGAGGCGAGCCTCGTCCTCGTGAAGATGGCGGCGCCTGAAGCCATTCGCCGCCGCGCCGTCGCCTGGGAAACGCTCGGCCATTCTTCTGAACTGGAGACGGCGAGAGGAGGAGGGGGGGGGGGAGAAATGGGCGCGTCGGCGGTTGAATATTTGTGCGTGCCCCCGGCACGCTGGTTGTCGGCTTATATAGGCGGAGGCGCCGTGTGGTAGGCTTGGCCGACGCGTTATGCGTGGCGGGAGGCGTGGCGGGCGAGGGGACGCGCGTCGCCCGGCCTTCACTGCGCCGTCCGTGATGCATCAATGGAGGCTGACCGGCGCGGCAGCGCACGCAGCTTTGGCATTGATTCGCCCCGGAAAACGAGGCGATGAGGACGACGAAGCGGCGAGAAGAGAGTCAAGTCGTTGACACGGTTGGCCCACAGCGTTTTCGCGCCAAAAATGATTCGCCCGGCGCCCCCGAACGCCCCCCAGCATGCCGGGTTCGGGTTTCCGCCGGCGCTAATTTCGGCCCGAGCCGGCGAAAACTGGGCCCTTGGGACGCGACTGGACCGACTTTTTGGCGCCGGCGGCCGAAAAATCGCCTGGGAGGCCTTGTTGGGGGTGCGGCTGGAGATGCTCTTAGCTCCACAACGCGGACACCATGATGAGCATGGCAAAGGTTCACACATTTAGGCCGTGCCCCTGGCGTCCGCCTTGCCACCGGCGACGTGGAAATGGTACCTGCACCACCAGGAGGATGGCAACGCCAACGAAGAACTACGAAAATACGACGTCGCGCCACGATCTCAGGTCGTCTAAGTAGTCCAATGACTTGCTCATCTCATCGGTGCCCGCGTACGGCTTTCGATGGCGGGTGCAAAAGTGTTGCATGCATGCGCGTAAGTGTCTTTTGTGCGTGTTAATTAAATATGCATACCGCTCCATTGATTTAACACGAACGTGTGTCGGCACAGTGGTTAGAGTAGGTGGGCTTCACCACAAATCCCTGGTTTGGTTCTCCTGCTACGTAGAGATTTTTTTAAAACTGACGGGACCATCGTAAGGTAGAGAGAGGGTTCTGTGGTGTTTGACTAGTCAACAGAGCAAAATACGGAGCTATACGGTGAGGTCTCCACACATTAAGAACAGTATAACCGGACCTAAACCGAGCTCCCACAGTGATTTGAGTTTCCAGCCGTTCGTTTTTTCGATCTGGGACTTCCTGGCCATCCGATTAAGAACAGTATAACCGGACCTAAACCGAGCTCCCACAGTGATTTGAGTTTCCGGTCGTCCGTTTTTTCGATCTGGGACTTCCTGGCCATCCGATTTCGTGGCTGTGGCGATCTATTTCACAGCCTCTGGACCGGCATGTCCTGTGGGCTGCTACTCCACAGGCCAAAACGGAGGCATGTGGTAAACTGGGCCGTCTGCCAGCCCATTCCAGCGAACCCATTTGCGCTTCAGTCAAGGAGGGGACGAGGGGATAGAGAGGAACCCCTAAAAAAGGATACAGAGGAGCGACCGGTGTGTGTTGATGCGAACTGGGAGCGACGCGGCGGGGCCGGTTAACGTTTTTCCTTCCCGTCTATCGTGGCGTCGAGGTCCGTTATCGCCGGCTCGCCTCCTCCTTTACTCTATGAGCCCTACTTATTATTTTTGCCATTGCTAATCTCCTTTCTCGTGCACGCCTCTACCAGATCTATTGCCCAACTCCCGAGGGCACGTCGGAGGTGAGGAAGAAGAGAAGAGGGGGAGAGAGGTGCCTCTCCCATCTTGGCCCATGTTGCTGTGCAAGTGGAGATAAGGCTACTCCATCCCCGCCCTGCACGATGGCCACGGGCCCCCCATCCGTGGTGGCTTTCCATTAGACTTCCTCTTCCTCACCGGCGGGGTGAACTGACTCCGGGGTTGCTGCTTGACTGGTGAGCCTCCTTGTTGGTTGTGAATTTTTTTTCTGCAACGTGCTCTCGTTGATGTATACAACGGAAAAGGACGGTACTAGTAGGGATGATTCACAAATCTGGCACCTCATCCATGTTGGAAGTTCAGGTTATTTTTTATTTTGGGCCAGAGTAGAGTTAGTTAATCTCTTAGGCCCCGTTCGGATCTTGTCCAGCTTCACGGTATAGCCAGCTTCCTGAGAAGCCAGCCGTCGCCAGCTTCCGACGGGAGACGCATTCGTTCGGCAGCACTGGCTCGGCTCCTCTCCGTCCACATGGGCTGGCAGCCCAGGAAGCGAGCTAGAGGCCCAGTTCGGTGGCGAGTCACGAAAGGAAAACAGATCTAGAAGAAAACGTTTCGCGACGGATGGCACTTCAGAAGGGCAGATCGAGTGTAATTTCCAGCAACATCTCCTGGAGCCAGCTTCTCGTTTTGGGGAAGCTACGATTCTGCTGCTCCAAGAAATTGCACGCTAGTCTGCTTGATCTCCAGAAGCTGGATTCTGGGAGCTGTCCTGTTCGGGCGGCTTCTCGCTGGATTCTTGGGAATCTGGAAGGTGGAGGACATCCGAACGGGGCCTAGTGTCGTCCAGCTTGAGGCCTAGGCTGCCTCCGCAGGCTCAAGAAAATAAAGTACGATAAGAAGCAGTAGCACCAGCTGGGTGACCCTGAGGAGGAGCAGTTGCTGGCAGCCGCTGAAGGACTGAAGGAGGCCCGGGCAGAGCATCACCCATACAGAAGGATACCTTTCTCTGTTTCTCCATGGCATTTCTTAAAAAAATCTAAGTGTTATCCTTTGTTGTAAAATCAGAAAGAAAGTGAAGAGTAAGAGACTAGAGTCGATGCGGGAGGAGAAATCACAGTTCATTGTTTTCACATTTTGATCACGCTAACAGTGCAGCCATGTAATTTCTAAAGAAAATACGACCGTTAACTTTCAGAATTTTTCGATCATTGAATCAGTACTCCACCGGTCCACCTTATTTACATACGTAATTGGTTACAATAAATATTAGCAGTATCATGTAATTATGTTGCGAGTCTCTTGCGCTGAAGGAATTCTTCCAAGCATTCATGAAAAGCAAGGTGAAGGTGCTTATTTTCAGGTTTCTTTTGTCATGCTGTTAACCCTATGACTCATTTGATGCGCAAAAAAAACCTATGACTCACTTATACTACTATTTTTTTTGTTTCTATTAAGTAACTACGGGATAACGAAGAACAACTGCTACGATTATAAACCAAACTTAACTCTTATGTCTTCACCTCTTATTGTTTCTGAGCAGGAATGCGCTAAAAGGAACAAAGGAGAATAGGCTTGAAGATGGATCGTGAAGATCCAGTTTATTGATAGAATCCTAACCCTCCAATATCTTTCGTCAACCATGCACAAGATATCATTAATACAATAAGAAAGAGCAGCATATACTGGTTCAGAGGTATGGTGACTGATGGCCAAAAACAGAGTAAAAGGAAATAAACCAGCTAGAACACCGTTTTACTGGCTGATCCACAAATCATTTAAGTGTCTTAATCCGATAACCGCGTCAACCTCGATTTGACCTATGATTTGGAGAACAGGGGAGACTCTCTTATCAAAACTGAAGTTTTTTGTTAAATTGCATATCACTTTCTCAGTGTCTCTACAAATTCGCTAACTGAAAGAAGGTAAAGCTATGAGCCATGGTAGAGAAATTCTTATTTCAAACTACAGTTTACTTACTATGCCGGCATACTTCGCATGTAGAAATGAGGAATTGTACTCTATTAGTTTGCTCTTCATTGAAATTGAATGCGACATGCAAATATGACCATAGTCCGGACCTATTTGGTGCATGAACTGGTGAGAAATTTGTATGAGTTTCTGTAATTAAAAGAACTCCTGATTCATATTTAGATTATACCTGTAAACCGTTTTAAGAATTGTAGATAATTGAGGCGAAGCTACATATGGCCATCTTATTTTATCCAATTATTACCATATAACTTCGAACTTGAATGGCATGTAAAGCATTGAGATAATAAGAGTAATGATGTTGGTTGCTGTGAGGCTTCTACTTGGGTAGTCATTTTGACATCACTCATAGGACATAGGTGGGCGCCGTTGCATGTGAGACGGGTCTACTTGTCTGCATTTTCTCTTGACCTTGGTGATTCTATTATTTTCCACCTTGCTTGATCTAGATACAATTATACTCCTATTCAGTTTGTCTTTAATAATGTACTGACAACTTTGTTGTCTTGTACAGGATGATAGTTGATGCCACTGGAGATACAAAACCATTTAATTCTCCACTGTCTTGCCTAGCTAGCAACGCTGCTCTGCACCTTGGGCGCCTCATCACCTATTTATGCTTTGATTTCTTAGCTATGCTATGCTCTCTGCAAATAATGAGAAAAGTAGTTGCTTGGTGTAGGCCATTTTTCGTTCTTTTTCATGTCATTATCAGTTGCATGTTTCCCATATATAATGGACCATGCTACTATCATAATACTATTTTCCAAAATTTCTCAAATACTTGTACCCTACAGATATTTGTATCATCATTTTGTCATTACGGATGATCATAGAAACATGTGAATTGGATGCTCTTATAATCACAGATTTATATTTCATGGCACTATGCTATGTTTTTTTAATCTAGAAAGTTAAAAGTTTCTTACTTTTGTTAATTTCCTAACAACTAAATTAGATGTTTAATGCAACACGTATACATGACAAAAAAAGAATCCAATTATTCTATGGGATAAATAGTTGGGCACAACAACGCGCGCCATCATTGATCTACACTAGTAGAAAACAGGGCTTTGGTTGGAGCCTGGCCAGCCCATTAGTCCTGGTTCTGTCATGAACCGGGACCCATGGGGGGCATACATCCCGGTTTGTGCGCCCAGGGGGCCGACCGGGCCTCGGGAGGCATTTCTCCTGGTTCTAGGCATGAACAGGGACCAATGGTCCTCGCTCCTGGCCCACAGCCATTGGTCTCGGTTCGTGCCTAGAACCGGGACAGAAGGGGGGCCTTTAGTCCCGGTTCCAGCCACGAACCATGACCAATGAGGTGGCTATATATACCCCCTCACCGGCGAGCAGACCACTCCATATTGCTCTGTTTTTTCTGGCCGGCGAGGGGAGAGCTTTGTGGTGCTCTAGCTCACCTCCTATGCACATGAGGTGTTCGATGAAATGCCTGAGCCACACTAGTTAAGCTTTCTCCTCTCGAAACTCGACCTCCAAGCTCCATTTTCCCCGAGATTTGTCTAGGTTTAGCGGTCCGTCACGTCCCGTCCCCGTTTTCACCGCCGTCGATCGCCCGCGCCAATCTCGTCGTCGGCACCACTGTGGTGAGCCTTTTGTTCTTATCTTCTTTCTAAAAGAAAAAAATTCCTTACTTTAGATAGATACTTGTCTAATTTTCTTACTTTTATTATTGCTTGTTATTATATAGTGCGATGGTTTTGGTATCCGCCCCCGTCGGCCCTCGTCCTGTCTATGATTCGGATGTGGTATATATTATCTTTTATAACTATTTGGTTCATATATTGTTTATGACAATTATGCCGACCAACGTGACATATATTTTATTTATCTAGGAGGTATGTGAACCGGACATTCCAACCGACCCTGTCGTCGAGAGGTTAAATTTAGTTGAAGAAGAAAACAATTACTTGAAGGAAAAAATAAAAAAAATTGAGGAGGAGAAGATGATATTGGAGTTGCATGTTGCGGATGTCGTCGATGGTCACAAGATCAAGATGGATGCAATGCGGTTAAAGATTAGAAAATATGCCATTCATACCGAGGCTTGGTATCATTATGCCGTTGGATCAATTGTTACCTTGGTTGTTATTATGATCACATTTATTGTTGCATTGAAAGGTTTTTACATAGTTTCAAAGGATGATTTAATTAGATGCTCTAGAGAGCTATATGTTGTTCAATGAGAACTATTGTATGTACTTTGGTTTTAATGTGATGATGAATTTCTATTAATTTGGTCACTTATCTATCCACGTGAATCTGTAATGGTTTTTGACACACATAATTATATAAAATGCACACAGATGAACCGGCAATGGATGTACGGTGACAGACACACTTCCGAGTACATTAAGGGCCTGCATAATTTTCTCGAAGTGGCTAAGGCAAACAAGCAGAATGGTTTTATGTGTTGTCCATGCCCTAATTGTGGGAATATGAAGTCTTACTCTGATTGGAAAATCCTTCACACCCACCTGCTTTATAAGAGTTTCATGCCACACTATAATGTTTGGACGAAGCACGGAGAAATAGGGGTTATGATGTAAGACAACAAAGAAGAAGAGGACGATGAGAACTATGTGCCCCCTGAATAAGGTGATGCTGCAACAGGGGAAGCTGCTGAAAATCAAGAGGAACCATACGATGTGCCCCATGATGATGATCTTCGCCGGGTCATTGTTGATGCAAGGACACAGTGCGAAAGTCAAAAGGACAAGTTGAAGTTCGATCGCATGTTAGAGGATCACAAAAAAGGGTTATACCCCAATTGCGAAGATGGCAACACAAAGCTCGGTACCGTACTGGAATTGCTGTAGTGGAAGGCGAAGAATGATGTGTCTGACAAAGGATTTGAGAAGCTACTGAAATATTGAAGAAGAAGCTTCCAAACGATAACAAATTTCCTGATAGTACGTACGCAACAAAGAAGGTCGTATGCCCTCTAGGATTGGAGGTGCAAAAGATACATGCATGCCCTAATGACTGCATCCTCTACCGTGGTGCGTATGAGGATTTGAACGCATGCCCGGTATGCAATGCATTGCGGTATAAGATCAGACGAGATGACCCTGGTGATGTTGACGGCGAGCCCCCCAGGAAGATGGTTCTTGCGAAGGTGACGTGGTATGCTCCTATAATACCACGGTTGAAACGTCTGTTCAGAAACGGAGAGCATGCGAAGTTGATGCGATGGCACAGAGAGGACCGTAAGAAAGACGAGAGGTTGAGAGCACCCGCTGACGGGTCGCAGTGGAGAAAAATCGAGACAAAGTACTGGGCTGAGTTTGTAGGTGACCCAAGGAACGTATGGTTTGGTTTAAGTGTGGATGGCATTAATCCTTTCGGGGAGCAGAGAAGCAGTCACAGCACCTGGCCCATGACTCTATGTATGTATAACCTTCCTCCTTGGATGTGCATGATGCGGAAGTTGATTATGATGCCAGTTCTCATCCAAGGCCCTAAGCGACTTGGCAACGACATTGATGTGTACCTAAGGCCATTAGTTGAAGAACTTTTACAGCTGTGGAATGAAAACGGTGTACGTGTGTGGGATGAGCACAAATAGGAGGAATTTAACCTGCACGCGTTGCTGTTTGAAACCATCAACGATTGACCCACTCCCAGTAACCTTTTAGGACAGACAAACAAGGGATACCACGCATGCACGCACTGTTTAGCTGACACCGAAAGTATATACCTGGACAAATGCAGGAAGAATGTGTACCTGGGCCATCGTCGATTTCTTCCGACCAACCATCAATGTCGAAAGAAAGACAAGCATTTCAAAGGCGAGGCAGATCACCGGAAGAAGCCCGCCATGCGTACCGGTGATTACATACTTGCTATGGTTAATGATTTACACGTAATCTTTGGAAAGGGTCCCGGTGGACTATCTATTCCTAATGATGCTGAGGGGCGCGCACCCATGTGGAAGAAGAAATCTATATTTTGGGACCTACCCTAATAGAAAGACCTAGAGGTCCGCTCTTCAATTGGCGTGATGCAGGTGACAAAGAATCTTTGCGTGAACCTGCTAGGCTTCTTGCGCGTGTATGGGAAGACAAAAGATACACCGGAGGCACGAGAGGACCTACAACATTTGCACGAAAAAGACGGCATGCCTCCAAAGCAGTATGAAGGTCCTGCCAGCTACACTCTTACCAAAGAAGAGAAGGAAATCTTCTTTGAATGCCTGCTCAGTATGAAGGTCCTGTCTGGCTTCTCGTCCACGTGATTATGACGCAACTGCTTCCGGTTGCATTGAGGGGGCTTCTACTGGAAAAAATCCGATTAGCCATTGTGAAGCTATGTGCATTCCTCAATGCAATCTCTCAGAAGGTGATCGATCCAGAAATCATACCAAGGCTAAGGAGTGATGTGGCGCAATGTCTTGTTAGTTTCGAGCTGGTGTTCCCACCATCCTTCTTTAATATCATGACGCACGTACTAGTTCATCTAGTCAACGAGATTGTCATTTTGGGCCCCGTATTTCTATACAATATGTTCCCCTTTGAGAGGTTCATGGGAGTCCTAAAGAAATATGTCCGTAACCACGCTAGGCCAGAAGGAAGCATCTCCATGGGACATCAAACAGAGAATGTCATTGGGTTATGTGTTGACTTTATTCCTGGCCTTAAGAAGATAGGTCTCCCTAAATCGCGGTATGAGGGGAGACTGACTGGAAAAGGCACGCTTGGAAGGGACTCAATAATATGCAGGGACGGGCATTCTTGGTCTCAAGCACACTACACAGTTCTACAGAACTCTACCTTGGTGACCCCGTATGTCGATGAACACAAGAACAGTCTGCGCTCCAAACACTCGAAGCAGTGTGACGACTAGTTTACATGTGAACACATCAAGACTTCCAGCAGTTGGTCGGAAACACGTCTCAGAGGTGACAACACTTTTTGTGATGAGTTGTACTCGTTGTCCAGGGGACCATCTTCGACTGTATTGACTTACAAAGGATACGAGATAAATGGGAATAAATCTTGCATGATCGCCCAAGATCAAAAGAGCACCAACCAAAACAGCGGTGTCCACTTTGATGCAGCAACCAACAGGGGAAATGACACATATTATGGTTACATAGTGGACATATGGGAACTTGACTACAGACATATGGGATACAGGTAGACCCACAGTACGAAATGAAAACAGTGGATCTGAACAATCTTGGGTACACTGACGAACCGTTTGTCCTAGCCAATGATGTGGCGCAAGTTTTCTATATGAAGGACATGTCTACCAAACCGAGAAAGAGAAAAGATAAGGAAGCGAATACATCATAGGATGAGCCAAAGCGCCACATAGTTCTTTCAGGAAAAAGAGACATCGTGGGAGTGGATGGAAAGACAGAGATGTCTGAAGTGAAGGAAATATGCCCTAAAGGCAATAATAAAGTTATTATTTATTTCCTTATTTCATGATAAATGTTTATTATTCATGCTAGAATTGTATTAACCGGAAACTTAGTACATGTGTGAATACATAGACAAACAAAGTGTCACTAGTATGCCTCTACTTGACTAGCTCGTTGAATCAAAGATGGTTAAGTTTCCTAGCCATAGAATTTGATTAAGGGGATCACATCATTAGAGAATGATGTGATTGACTTGACCCATTCCGTTAGCTTAGCACTTGACCGTTTAGTATATTGCTATTGCTTTCTTCATGACTTATACATGTTCCTATGAATATGAGATTATGAACTCCCATTTACCGGAGGAATACTTTGTGTGCTACCAAACTTCACAACGTAACTGGGTGATTATAAAGGTGCTCTACAGGTGTCTCTGAAGGTACTTGTTGAGTTGGCGTATTTTGAGATTAGGATTTGTCACTCCGGTTGTCGGAGAGGTATCTCTGGGCCCTCTCGGTAATGCACATCACTATAAGCCTTGCAAGCAATGTGACTAATGAGTTAGTTGCGGGATGATGCATTACGAAACGAGTAAAGAGACTTGCCAGTAATGAGATTGAGCTAGGTATTGAGATACCGATGATCGAATCTCGGGCAAGTAACATACCGATGACAAAGGGAACAACATATGTTGTTATGCGGTTTGGCCGATAAAGATCCTCGTAAAATATGTGGGAGCCAATATGAGCATCCAGGTTCCGCTATTGGTTATTTATCGGAGATGTGTCTCGGTCATGTCTACATAGTTCTCGAACCCGTAGGGTCCGCACGCTTAACGTTCGGTGACGATTTATATTATGAGTTATGTGTTTTGATGTACCGAAGGTAGTTCGGAGTCCCGGATGAGATCGGGGACATGACGAGGAGTCTCGAAATGGTTGAGACGTAAAGATCAATATATTGTACGACTATATTCGGACATCGGAAAGGTTCCGAGTGATTCAGGTATTTATCGGAGTACCGAAGAGTTACGGGAATTCGTCGGGGAGAAGTTATGGGCCTTATGGGCCATAAGAAGGAAGCACACCAGCCCACAAGGGGCTGGTGTGCTCCCCTTTTGGCAGGAGGCCGAATAGGAATAGGTTTGGGGGGTGCGGCCCCCTTTCCTTCTCTCCTACTCCTCCTTCCCTTCCCTCTCCTACTCCAACTTGGAAAGGGGGGATCCTACTCCCGCCGGGAGTAGGACTCCTCCCTTGGGCGCGCCTAGAGAGGGCGGGCCCTCCCCCTCCTCCACTCCTTTATATACGGGGGAGGGGGCACCCCATAGACAACAATTGATCATCGATCTCTTAGCCGTGTGTAGTGCCCCCCACTACCAGATTCCACCTCGGTAATATCATAGCGGTGCTTAGGCGAAGCACTGCGTCGGTAGCATCATCAACAACGTCATCACGCCGTCGTGCTGACGGAACTCCATTGCAAAGCTCTGCTGGATCGGAGTTCGTGGGACGTCATCGAGCTGAACGTGTGCTGAACTCGGAGGTGCCGTACGTTCGGTACTTCATCGGTTGGATCGTGAAGACGTACGACTACATCAACCGCGTTGTGCTAACGCTTTCGCTTTCAGTCTATGAGGGTACGTGGACAACACTCTCCCCTCATGTCGCTATACATCACCATGATGTTGCGTGTGCGTAGGAATTTTTTTGAAATTACTACGTTCCCCAACAGTGGTATCAGAGCCTGGTTTTATGCGTAGATGTTATATGCACAAGTAGAACATAAGTGAGTGGTGGGTGATACAAGTCATACTGCTTAGCAACATGTCATACTTTGGTTCGGAGGTATTGTTGGATGAAGTGGCCCGGACCGACATTACGCGTACGCTTACGTGAGACTGGTTCTACCGACGTGCTTTGCACATAGGTGGCTGGCGGGTGTCAGTTTCTACAACTTTAGTTGAACCGAGTGTGGCTATGCCTGGTCCTTGAGAAGGTTAAAACAACACTAACTTGACGAACTATCGTTGTGGTTTTGATGCGTAGGTAAGAACGGTTCTCGCTCAGCCCATAGCAGCCACGTAAAACTTGCAACAACAAAGTAGAGGACGTCTAACTTGTTTTTGCAGGGCATGTTGTGATGTGATATGGTCAAGACATGATGCTATATTTTATTGTATGAGATGATTATGTTTTGTAACCGAGTTATCAGCAACTGGCAGGAGCCATATGGTTGTCGCTTTATTGTATGCAATGCAATCGCCCTGTAATTGCTTTACTTTATCACTAAGCGGTAGTGATAGTCGTAGAAGCAATAGTTGGCGAGACGACAACGATGCGATGATGGAGATCAAGGTGTCGTGCCGGTGACGATGGTGATCATGACGGTGCTACGGAGATGGAGATCACAAGCACAAGATGATGCTGGCCATATCATATCACTTATATTGATTGCATGTGATGTTTATCCTTTATGCATCTTATTTTGCTTTGATTGACGGTAGCATTGTAAGATGATCTCTCACTAAATTTCAAGGTAAATGTGTTCTCCCTGAGTATGCACCGTTGCCAAAGTTCTTCGTGCCGAGACACCACGTGATGATCGGGTGTGATAAGCTCTACGTTCATCTACAACGGGTGCAAGCCAGTTTTGCACACGCAGAATACTCGGGCTAAACTTGACAAGCCTAGCATATGCAGATATGGCCTCGGAACACTGGAGACCAAAAGGTCGAGTTTGAATCATATAGTAGATATGATCAACATAATGATGTTCACCATTGAAAACTACTCCATCTCACGAGATGATCGGACATGGTTTAGTTGATTTGGATCACGTGATCACTTAGATGATTAGAGGGATGTCTATCTAAGTGGGAGTTCTTAAGTAATATGATTAATTGAACTTTAATTTATCATGAACTTAGTCCTGATAGTATTTTGCAAATTATGTTGTAGATCAATAGCTCGCGTTATTGCTTCCCTATGTTTATTTTGATATGTTCCTAGAGAAAAACTATGTTGAAAGATGTTAGTAGCAATGATGCGGATTGGATCCGTGATCTGAGGATTATCCTCATTGCTGCACAGAAGAATTATGTCCTTAATGCACCGCTAGGTGACAGACCTATTGCAGGAGCATATGCAGACGATATGAACATTTGGCAAAGCTCGGTATGATGACTACTTGATATTTTAGTGCACCATGCTTTACGGCTTAGAACCGGGACTTAAAAAATGTTTTGAAACATCACGGAGCATATGAGATGTTCCAAGAGATGAAATTGGTATTTCAGACCCATGCCCGTGTCAAGAGATATGAGACCTCTGACAAGTACTTTGCCTAAAAGATGGAGGAGAATTGCTCAACAAGTGAGCATGTGCTCAGAATGTCTGGGTACTACAATCACTTGAATCAAGTGGGAGTTAATCTTCCACTATAAGATAGTGATTGACAGAGTTCTCTAGTCACCATCACCAAGTTACTAGAACTTCGTGATGAACTATAATATGCAAGGGATAACAAAAACGATTCCCAGGCTCTTCGTGATGATGAAATCAGCGAAGGTAGAAATCAAGAAAGAGCTCAAGTGTTGATGGTTGACAAAGACCACTAGTTTCAAGAAAATGGCAAAGGGAAGAAGGGTAACTTCAAGAAGAACGACAAGCAAGTTGCTGCTCAAGTGAAGAAGCCCAAGTTTGGACCTAAGCCTGAAATTGAGTGCTTCTACTGCAAAGGAAATGGTCATTGGAAGCGGAAATGCCCTGAATATTTGGTGGATAAGTAGGATGGCAAAGTGAACAAGGGTATATTCGATATACAGGTTATTGATGTGTACCTTACTAGTGTTTATAGTAGCCCCTGGGTATTTGATACTTGTTCAGTTGCTAAAAATTAATAACTCGAAACAAGAGTTACAGAATAAACAGAGACTAGTTGAGGGTGAAGTGACGATGTATGTTGGAAGTGGTTCCAAGATTGATATGATCATCATCGCACACTCCCTATACTTTCGGGATTAGTGTTAAACCTAAATAAATGTTATTTGGCGTTTGCGTTGAGCATGAATATGATTTGACCATGTTTATTGCAATACTTTTATTCATTTAAAGTCAGAGAATAATTGTTGTTCTATTTACATGAATAAAACCTTGGATGGTCATACACCCAATGAAAATAGTTTGTTGGATCTCGATCGTAGTGATACACATATTCATAATATTGATGCCAAAAGATGAAAAGTTGATAATGGTAGTGCAACTTATTGTGGCACTGCCGTTTGGGTCATATCGGTGTAAAGCGCATGAAGAAACTCCATAAAGATGCCTTTTTAGAATCACTTGGTTATGAATCATTTGATGCTTGCGAACCATGCCTTTTGGTCAAGATGACTAAAACTCCGTTCTCCGGAACAATGGAACGAGCTACTGACTTGTTGGAAATAATACATACCGATGTATGCGGTCCAATGAGTGTTGATGCTCATGGCGGGTATCGTTGTTTTCTGACCTTCACAGATGATTTGAGCAGATATGAGTATATCTACTTAATGAAACACAAGTCTAGAACATTTGAAAAGTTCAAAGAATTTTAGAGTGAAGTGGAGAATCATCGTAACAAGAAAATAAAAGTTTCTACGATCTGATCATGGAGGAGAATATTTGAGTTACGAGTTTGGCCTTCATTTAAAACAATGTGGAATAGTTTCACAGCTCACGCCACCTGGAACACCACAACGTAATGGTGTGTCTAAATGTCGTAACCACACTTTATTGGATATGGTGCGATCTATGATGTCTGTCGTGGTGGGCGCACGGAGATGCCAAGGGATGGCTAAAGAGAGGAGGAGGCTCGAGGGCGCTGGTGGGCTCCAGAGGTGAGGTTGATATGCGCGGGAACGGGACGCTGGACATACCCAGGTTCGGGGCTCTCCGGAGAGATAACACCCCTAGTCCTGCCGAGTTTAGTTGGATGATCGATAGTACAGTGTCGCTCCTGGAGCTGTATGGAGGAGGAAGGAAGCTAGCCGAGGCTTGGGCTGCTCCTTCTCCCCGGTGTCATTGTTGGGTGGCTAGTCCTATATTTTCCTGTGTTTCTCTTGTATCATATGGCTTGGCTTCGCCTGGCATGCCCCTGTAGGCGTGGGTTCCTAGGGGGTTTTATAGATCAGCCCACCCACGGTTACAATGGTAATATACCGAGTCGGTGGGTCCGTATTGTCGGTGTCCGGGGTACCGGGATGGGTCCCTCTTGTGGGCTTGTGGTTCGCCGGGTTCCCCTAGGTGCGGGAACTGCGTGCCTAGGGGGACTGTGCACCATCTTGTCGAACGTCAGGGCATGGCCGAGTCGAGTCGTGTACAGTGCTCTCCGTCAGGCTGCCGCTTGCTGTCGTCAGCGATGAGGGCGGGAGCACTGTTGCCATGCCGGCCCTGGTCAGCGGGTAGGTAAGGGGTACTGTTGCCATGCTCCGGCTGACCATGGGCATGGGCGAGAACACTATTGTCTTGGTCATCGGTGGTTGAGGTCTCGTCCCATTGTACGACCTAGATGGGACAGGAGTTGACCCGTGGCTGGGTTGTCGTGGACGCCACGGGTGGGCTGGCTTGCTGGGAAAGCCGTGGCTGTGCCGGGCTGAGTTGCCTTGGGCCAGCTGCTGCGGCCGGGTCGACGTACCTTGCCGAGTCGAGAGGTTTGGCCGGGTTGCAGGCCTTGCTGGGTCGAGCGACCTGGTCACGCGCATGCCGGTTCCCAGGGCGATGCGGGCCCCGCTGTTTTTGAAAAGGATCCGGGTTCCGTTGCCTGCCTGGGGTTCATCCCCCCGACAGTAGTCCCTGAAGCTGTGAAGGTCCGCCGTCTTCGGATGAGTGGGCCTTCACAGTTTCCCCCTCGAACAAGGCGGAATCTGCGAGTGCCGAGTCCGGCAACACCCACTGTGTGCTGGTTTTTCTTGGAAACCGGATCGCGGTATCCCGGCCGTGGCGGGAACCGAGGAGTGCATCGAATCTTGAGACGATCCCTCGGGCTTCGCGCAGGTGCCGCGTGGCGCCCGGAAGTCGGAGGGGCCTGACAGGCCACGCGCGTGACGGGATCGGGCAATGGGCCGGGGCCCGCCTCCGCGCGCCCTTGGCCCACGCGCGCAGATTTATTGCGGCGTCTGGGGGCCGGTTTCACTTCCCCGAGCAGTTAGTGCGCGTGTACGTGCGCACTTATTGCGGGGTAGTGGAACGGGCGTGTGCAGACGATCCCACTCCCCCATGTTTGAACCGGGGTTATAAATTGAGGGGGGCAAGGGGGCGGCGAATATTATTCTCGCTCGCGCCCTCCTGTCCCTCTGTTCCTGCTTTGCTCTTAGCCACCGACGCACAGCTGCGCCCGCAGCCCCGAGCAGAGATCTCTCTGTCATCCATCTTCTCTCTTTCTCTTCCGGCGATGTCGCTGCCGTTGGGCTCCTGGATGGGCTCGACCATCACCAACGACGACATCACCTATCTTCGGTCTTCGCGGTGCCTGCCGCGGGAGATGGACGTTGCTGTTCGCCTACCGCGCGGCGAGCAGAGGCCCCGGCCCGAGGGGCAGGAGCGCGTCGTCTTCCTCACGCATTTCGAGCATGGCTTCGGGCTGCCGGCGAGCACCTTCTTCCGCACGTTCTTGGAGCTCTTCGGGCTCCAACCGCATCATCTTGGCGCTGGAGCCATCGTCCAGCTCTCCGGCTTTGTGACCCTGTGCGAGGGGTACCTGGGGGTCGAGCCGACGATCGACCTCTGGGCGCGCTTCTTCTCCTTGAAGCAGCAGGGCCCGTCGGCTAGGGAGTTCGCCGACTGCGGCGCCGCCGTCATCTCGAAGTGGTCGGGGGCGGACTTCCCCAAGATCCCGCTCGAGGATTCTGCCAAGAAGTGGCAGAACTCCTTCTTCTACGTACGCAACCATGGTGCAGACCATATTAATCTTCCTCCCATCGCCGTTGCACTGCCGCGGGCGAAAATGAACTAGGGCTACTCGCTCCGGCGCCCATCGCAAGAAATCGTCAATCTCTGCGAGCGGGTAACGGTGATGAGGACGCACGAGGGGCTCACCGACACCGACCTCCTTGCCACATTCATCACCCGCTGGGTCCTTCTGCTTCAGAGGCGCTCCTGCCTTATTGGCGAAATGATCAGTCTTCAGGACCCCAACCGGATAGGGTCGATGCAGCGGTCTGCGGAGCAGGTCGCGCACGGCATGAACGACATCTCCAAGGCCAATCTTGGGGAGGACTAGCGATTCAGCAAGGCGCCGTACAGCCAGTCGAACTCGGCACCGCATGTGAGCGTCTGGTCTTCTTATTTCGCCGCCACGCATCTTCTCATTCGTCCCGACGCGACATGGGATATACTTCTGAACCCGAGCCGGCATCCTTACGCCCAGGCTCCATCACAGGTGGTGCCGGTGGCACCAGAGGAGCCCGCGGCCCATGGCGGTGAGGAGGTAGCCGAGTCCGACGCCGGCGCTGGGCATCGCGCGGGTGAGTCTTTAATATTCCTTCTTCATTTGTCTTGAATTGTTGATCATGTCACGACGCAGGCGATGCTGACGCCGGTTGTTGGTGAAGCGGCGCTGGGCGGAGGAGGCGGCGAGGCGGGCGGAGCCGGGTCCTCGCATGGGGCGGCGCCGAGCCGCCCGCATGGGAAGGACAGCGTCGCACCGCGACCCCGGGCACCAAAGCGTACGACGGACCCGGCTGAGCCTGGGAGGCCGACCAAGAAGAAGCACGGGAAGCCGACCCCTGTCTCGGTCTTGACGGGGTAAGCTTTATCTTCTGCATGTGCCTGGATTTCTTGAGTCAGTCTTGCCTTTTGTTTGCTTACTTTGCCTTCTTCTTCAGGTCGCCAGTCGCGCTAGCGAGGGCGGCGGCGGAGTCCGCGGCCGTCGAGGGGGCCGTGTTCCGCAGGAGCCGGTCCGACCTCGCCGGCCTAGCCGGGGAGGAGGGACGGGGTGACTCGGACCTCGGCCTGGACCCGGAGGACGCCGAAGCCTTGGCAGGCGGGACAGGAACCGGGCCGAGGCGGAGTTGGAGGCGGCGTCGATCCAGGCCTGGACCAACGCAACGCCGGCATGGACGCGAGTCGGCACGGAGCCGGCATGGCGCGAGATGCCGGAGGGCACGATGGTGGCGGAGACGGTCTTTGACCCGTCGTCGGTGAGGGAGCGCGGCCGTGGAGGCCGAGCTGAGGCGGTGGTCCTCGACCGGGAGGTCGTGGAGGTGGGGGGTGATACCCCACCGCGAGCAGACGTGGTCGAGCGCGCGGGTGGCGGCGGCGCCAGAGGCGCCGCCAGCTATGGAGGAGGCACCGCGGGCGGCGGAGCCTGAGGTGGCGGCGCAGGGCGTCCCGGCGTCCGGGTTGCTGACGATGTCGGGAGGTGCGTCGGGGGAGGTACTGGCCGCGTCGCAAGCGGCCAGCGAGGGGCACGCCCTGGTGCCCCGGCAGGGAGGGCGCCGAGCTACCGTGCGGCGGCCCGCGCGGAGCGGGGACGCGGCCATCTTCGGGCCTCAAACCCAAGAGGAGGCAGCGTTGGACGCCGCCTGCAAGGCCGGACGGAGCGGCTTGAGGCCTTTGCCCAGGCCGAGGTGGAGCGGACGCGCGACCTGGAGCGCGCCGTTTTGGTAAGCCTTCTTTCTTTTGTTTCCTTGTAATTTCTTCTTTGTGGGGGCATGCTAGCGCGCCCACTGGGTGTAGCCCCTGAGATTCGGGCCAACTATGTAGTAGTTGAGTCGAATCTTAAGAGTGTTGGCCTTGTTCTGACTTCTGTCTTTCTTTAGCATCTTGACACCTTCTGGGTTGCCGCCTTCAACCGGCTCCTGGGCAAGCATCGGGAGCTCAAGGAGCAACTCGCTGCCTAGGAGGAGGAGCTTCGTGTTGCCGCAGGTACTCTCGTGCTTGTTTCTAGTGGGGGCGCGCTAGCGCACCCACTGGGTGTAGCCTCCGAAATTCGGGCCAACTGTGTAACAGTTGGGCCAAATCTTAAGTCTTGTCTCTTTTATTTGTCTTCTACTGAATTCTTCTTTTTTGCAGCCGTGGTGCTGTCTTGGCGGACCCGACTGCTTCAGGCCGGTCATCACTACGACCGGCTTGTTGCCGATACCGGCCGTCTTGGCGTCGAGGCGGCGCAGGCGAGGGAGGAGGCGGCCGGGGCCCAGCGGTCTCTTGACGAGGCCAACCATCTGCATGAGCAGCTGATGGGTCACAAGAGCCGCCTCGAGACCGAGGTGGAGCTCCTTAGGGCGGAGGCCGCCAAGGTGGTGGAGACGCAGTAGGCTCTGGTCGAGGCGGACCAGCAGCGTGGCCGGCTGGCCGACGACAAGGGCAGGCTCCAGGCCGAGGTGGATCGCCTGCGGGAGAAGGCCACCATGGTTGAGGAGGCTCGTCGGGACGAGATTTGCCACCGCGAGGCGGCCGAGAAGGCGGCCGAAGACAAGGACACCAAGCTGAAGGTGGCCCTTGCTAAGGCAGCTGACTTGGAGAGGGCGCTCGGGAAGCGCGACCGCGTCATGGAGCGGGAGCGGCGTGGTACGTTGCTCGAGGCGCAGCACCTCGAAGAATCCTTCTCCAGTAAGTGATGCTTCTTGTAGTTTGTCGGGTCGGGACCCGACCTTTCTTCCTTGTTGTTCTTCTTTTAACTTTGCTTCTTTCTTTGCGACATGGGCCTTCCCGGAGACGCAGTGGCTGGCGGAGGAGGACGTCCGCTATCAGCGCGACCCGACCAGCGTTGCCGGGTCTGGAACAGATCTGCTGAAGGCCTGGACCTTCCCGAAGATCATCGCCGCTGCCGAGGCCCGCTTGCGGGTCCTGGGGACGTAGATGGAGCGGCTGTCCCGGGCCGGTACCGTGACGACGACCCTATGGCCGGACTCCGTCCATCCGCGCAGCTTCTCGCGCCTGGCGCATTGGTTGGAGGCGGGTCCGGACCGTCTTGGCGAGTGGCGCGTTTCCGCCGCTCGCGCCGGTGCCAAGATGGCGCTCTGGATCGCATTGTCTTGGCATCCGGATCTTCAACTGGACGCACTGATGGGCCAGCGCGCTGGCTCGAAGCAGTTGCTGCAGGAGCAAGCCGGCCGGATCGCCTCCCAGGCCAGCTACATTGCCGAGTTCGCCTTCCATGACGAGTTCCATCCGAAGCGGACGGAAGACGGCGGGGTCATGGATGGCAACGACTACGGCCTGCTTCTTCGCGATCCGGAGGGGAGCTCGGAGGATACGGGTGTCTACGGTGATGCGGATGCCGAAGAGGACCCTGGTGTCTCGTTGGACCCGAAGGCCGGCAGGGGAGAGCCGTCGACATCATGACGCAGCGTTGGGGATGCCTGAGAAACTTTGTGTAAAAAACTGTTAAGTAGCAGGTCCACCCACCCATTGGGGTTTTTAGGGTGTAATGAACTCGGGCCGTGGGCCTTTGTTTTAAATATTTGTGTGTAAATGTCATGAGCGCTCATTTGCTCTTTGCCTTCTGCTTTTTCGAACCGATTTCATACGCTTTTCCTCTCTCAAACCTCCCCCCGCGAGTCAGACGGCCGAGGCTCCGGTCCGTGACAAGGACTTTGATTCTTTGAGAGGGGCGTGCTGGACTTGGGTACCTAGAAGCATTGAGCGCGAGCGAAACAGCCACTGGGCCGGCTGGCGGCAATCCGGCTTGTCCAGTTGGTGAGCAGCCGGTCGTGCGGCTAACTTAATTGTTGAGCGACGGGAGGAGTTGATCGACCCGGTGGCCTTTGACTTAGCGTATGAATCGTAGAGGAGCTTTGGCCCATTGTGCTTGCCCGCCGTCAGCCAGAGCTGGATCTGCGGTTTTAGGGCGAAGTTGGGGACCGAGGCATCCTAACTTTATCTGGAATCACCAAGTTAAGGCGGCGGGGTGGCGACCGAGCCGACCTGCCCCCGAGCCCCCGGGTCGAGCTAGTCGAGCCGGCGGCCGGGTTCGGTTGTAAAGTGATAAAAGATGGGGACGCAATAAATTGGTCGGCAAAAGGCAGTCCCCGAGTCTTGTTTGGGGACCCCATAGTTTCATACATTTTCAAAAGGCGACGATACATACATTCGTGCGGCTAACTGTAAAACGGGCGGAGGAGTTCCGCGTTCCACGGCCGGGTCGTTTCTTCGCCGGCGGTGTCCTTCATGCGCTTCTTTGACTTGCGCGGGTCGATGAGGTAGTAGGCGTTGCGATCGCGCAAGGCCCTGCTTACGATGAATGGGCCCTCCCAGGGAGAGGACAGCTTGTGATGTCCTGCCTGCTCTTGGACGAGTTAGAGGACGAGGTCGCCTTTGCGGAATGCGAGAGGCTTGATCTTCTTGTTGTGGTAGTGCCTCAGGCCTTGCTGGTAGATAGCCAAATGGCTAAGTGCTAGAAGGCGCACTTTTTCGAGCAGGTCGACGCCTTCTTCGCGTGCCTCTCTGGCTTCGGCTTCGGTGTACATCGTGACACGCGGCGATTCAAACTCGACGTCGGTCTGGATGACGGCTTCGGCTCCATAGACAAGGAAGAACAGGGTGAACCCGGTCGACCAGTTCAGTGTGGTGCGTAGACTCCAGAGAACTGCTGGCAACTCGTCGAGCCAACTGCCGGGTGAACGGATGAGTGGCTCAACGAGTCGCGGCTTGATGCCGGACAGGATGAGTCCGTTGGCCCGCTCGACCTGCCCGTTGGACTGCGGATGTGCCACGGAGGCCAGGTCGAGGCGGATGCCGGAGACGGAGCAGTATTGCTCGAGTGCACCCTTGGCGAAGTTGGTGCCGTTGTCGGTGATGATGCTGTTCGGCATGCCGTAGCGCACCGCTATGTCCTTGATGAACCGGACGGCTGTTAGCCCATCTAGTTTCTTGATTGGTCTTGCCTCGATCCACTTGGTGAATTTGTCCACTACCACCAGCAAGTGCGTCATGCCGCCTCGAGCGGTTTTGAAGGGTCCCACCATGTCGAGTCCCCAGACCGCAAAGGGCCAGGCGATCGGTATGGTGCGGAGTGCTAACGCCGGCTGGTGGCTGCGCTTGCTGAAGCGTTGGCACCCTTCGCACTTGAGGACCAGTGACTCGGCGTCTTCAAGGGCCGTTGGCCAGTAGAAGCCGTGGAGGAATGCCTTGGCCACTAGGGATCGCGATGCGGTGTGGTGCCCGCACTCGCCCTGGTGAATGTCGAGGAGGATGTCGATGCCGCGATCCTGCTCGACGCAGCGCTGGAACATGCCGGTAGAGCTGCGCTTGACGTGCTCGTTGTTGATGATGCTGTAGGCGGATGCCCGATGCTGAACTTGCCGAGCTTCGGTCTCGTCCATGGGGAGAACCCCGTTCTCCAGAAATTTTGATATCGACAGGGCCCAAGATGGGGCCGCGACCACGGTGAAGACGGCCACCAGGGTGGGTTCCGAGTCGGCGAATCCTGGGCCGGGTTGAGCAGCCCCCGGGTTGGGGACGGCGAAGGCCGGGTCTAGGGTGATGGTGGCCGGGTTGATCTGAGAAGCCCCCGGGCGTGGTTCAGCAGCCCCCGGGCCGGCCTACGGTGTGGCCGGGTCTTCTGGAACGTGGATGGACTCGGAGTCCGGCGATGGCTTGACGGACGGCTTGCGTAGGTGCTCGAGGGAGACGCCGGACGGGATGGCTTGACGTGACGAGGCGATCTTGGCGAGCGTGTCGGCTGCCTCGTTCTCCGCGCGTGGGACGTGGAGGAACTCGCAGCCCTCGAAGGATCCGGACAGCTTCTGGACGAGGAAGCGGTAGCTTGCCATGTTGGAGTCGCGGGCGTCCCACTCGCCAGAGCACTGCTGCACCACCAGGTTCGAGTCGCAGTAGCACAGGATGCGCCGGATGCCAAGTTCCTTGGCAAGCTGGAGGCCGTGCACAAGGGCTTCATATTCGGCGATGTTGTTGGAGGCGGCAAAGTGGATCTGGAGTGCGTAGCGGAGCCGGTCACCCTTTGGAGATGACAATATGATGCCGACCCCTAAGCCGAGTCGCATCTTGGACCCGTCGAAGTGCATGCGCCAATGCATCGAGTCGGGAGGCGGCGGCAAGTAGTGGGTCTTAGTCCAGTCGACAAGGAAATCGGCCAGGGCCTGAGACTTGATCGTGGTGCGGGGCTCGTAGAGGATGGTGTGGTTGGCTAGCTGGATCGCCCATTTGGTGACCCGTCCAGAGGCGTCCCGGCACCCGATGATTTCTCCGATAGGCGCCGGGTTGACGACGGTGATGGCGTGCTCTTGAAAGTACTGCTTCAGCTTCTTGGCGGTGAGGTACATGTCGTAACACATCTTCTGGTATTTTGGGTAGTTCTGCTTGGAGATGGAGAGCACCTCGCTCAGGTAGTAGACAGGGCGCTGGACGGCCTGGATCTTGCCTTTCTCTGGTCGCTCGACTACTAGCACCGTGCTGACCGCCCGCGAGGTCGTGGCTATGTAGAGCAACAACAGCTCCTTGTCGGTCAGCGCGGCCAGGACTGGTGCGGTGGAGAGCATGCGCTTGAGGTCTTGGAAGGCTTCGTCCTCCTTGCCGTTGTCAGGACTGATTTTCCAATAAAATATTTATTGAAAAATCAACCATTTTATCAGACCAGTATAGGAAAATCTTCCTTACTAGTAGACAAATCCTTTATACAGAAATCCAGTAGTACTAACTATTATACAAGGTTGAGCTGAGGCTGCTCAACAATTTATTACAAGCACACCGACATTATACATAAAGGCGAATATGACACAAGGGGTATGGTGGCATAACTACTGACTCGTAATAAAAGTGGTGGTGGATATGTCACAGTGACGTGGGTGACATGACTCCTAAATCTTATAGCTCATTGAGCGCCAGAGTGAGGCTCGATGATTTTATTTGGGTAGCGGAAGCGTATAGGATACAAGTGACCAATTCCAAGATCGCACGGGACTGACTGGGACTCCTCTAGACGTCGGACTTGCTATCGTACTCTTCATTCATAAGATCGTCTTCGTCAATATCTAGCCAAATCAACAAGCCAGTTGAGTACTTTGAATGTACTCGCAAGACAGTTTGGACTTAAGATATAACAAGTGCAAACATGATGCACATGAGCAGATTAGTAATGCACACTCAGATAATAAATTTGCACGGCATGTTAAATAAAAAGGAAGTCAGGTGGTAGTCCTCCCGAAATCCAAATAAAATAACTGAAGACTGATCGGGTGTCTGAAGCGACGCCTCGAAAGGTAAAAATAAATTAACATGCCGCAATCAGGCGTCAGAGCGACACCACATAAAGGGCTTATATTGAAATGTAAATGAGAGTGCGTGTCACAGTCGGACGTCTAAGCGACATCTCGAAAAGGGCTTATAAAGAAAGTAAATAACATGGATGCCACAGTCGGACGTCTGAGCGACATCACATAAAGGGCTTATATCAAAAGTAAATAACGAGAATGCCACAGTCGGACGTCTGAGCGACATCACGTAAAGGGCTTATATCAAAAGTAAATAACGAGAATGCCACAGTCGGACGTCTGAGCGACATCACATAAAGGGCTTATATCAAAAGTAAATAACGAGAATGCCACAGTCGGACGTCTAAACGACATCACATAAAGGGCTTATATTTCACCATTCAAATTCAAGTAGCTCATGAATTTAAATCATCCCAAGGAAATACTCAGTACATAATAATAAACGGTTAGTCCATCCACAGGAATAACATTCAGCCGGGTTTACCACTCATGTTTATTCACCAGAGATTGTCACTGAAACTGACACTGAGACTGACGATGAGACGGACGTTGAGACTGACACTGACACTGATATGTTGATCACAGTCCTTGACCATGGACACGGTTACTCGAATGGTTTTGACTCTACAGAGTTTGTACTCTTTACCCACAGTCAACGGATTTCTGTAGTCTCAAAGGACTAGTTCCGTTTACGGTATTTTAGAAGAAACACATCTAACTAGTACACACCCATTCCACATTCCACTGCCAGGAATCACCCTAGGCAACGTTCAAGAAGAACTTTAAGACGGGGAGGCCACAACCTCGAGTAGCATGGGATCAAATTTATATCGCGCGCTCTAAGGGGTGCCCCCCACTCGGTCCCAATCGGAAACACCCATGCCCCCTGACCAGATGACGGGCTTTAATCCAGGGCCATGGAACCCTCATCATGGCCCCTCTATTTGGTGTGTACACGGAAAGAGGTTTTCAACTGACTAGACCGCATTCTTTGCAGAAGACATGTGGTAGCACGAAAAAGGGGACGAACAGGAACATGACTTGATCCACGTTAATACTGGAGTTAAACGGTTGACATAAGCATGGCATGCTTCAACAATACCATCTTTCAACCTATCATGCCACCACATGATCAGGTTATCTCACCATCATATGAACACATCAAATTTCGAAGCTCACTTGTAGCTTACCTTGCATGCAATACAACATTCACTAATGCATATAAAGTCATGCCATGAGAACACTACTCAAGCAAACATGCAAAACACTCATCATATCAAAGGTTCAAACATGCTTGCCTGGTTCGGAGTAGTCGAAGTCTAGCTCAGTGAAGTTCGCGACTCCGTCACCTCCTTCGGTATCTACGTTATAAAAGAAATCGGATACTAACATAAATACAGTGCCTGCATAAAACTTTCTCCAAATATTTTTTAAATAAATATGATAAAGAAACTAGATAGAAAAATAAAGATGACAGAAAAAGAATCAACTCAAAATCATCTTTTGTTTAAAAGTTATAAGGGTTTTAGTCCAGGGACTAATCTGTTATAAACAAAAAACTTTCGAGGGGCTAGTCTAGAAAAAGACAGAAAATGTTTCAGTTAGAAAACGTATTTTGCCTGAAGGCGTTTTCAGAAAATGTTTCAAAAAGAGAAAAAGCTGACGAGGGGGTCCCACCCATCATGTTGGGGATATTACCACTAGGCGTGAACCGGCCTGCTTGGGTCGGGATAACTTCATTAGTGGTATGAACAGATGAAGGCCCGAGGCCTGTAGCCGGTTTAGAACCTGTAGCCGTAAACCGGCCTGATGTGCAACTTGTATCGTAAGGTAGGAACAGAGAGATACCAACCAGGATACGAGTATGGACCGGTTGGGACTCTATGGACCGACGGGCGTCACCCGTGTATATAAGGGGACGACCCGGCGGCGGTTCAGGAAGAGGACGACAACTCGAGTCTAGGCGAAGCTTGTTTGCTCCCTAGCCATCGAGACCACATCAATTCCATCGCAACTAGACATAGGCTTTTACCTTCATCGAAGGGGCCGAACTAGTATAAAACCCTTGTGTCTTTGTGTCCGCTTTAACCCCTTCAAGTAAACTCGTAGCGATGGCTCCACGACTAAGTCCTTTCGCTAGGACATCTGCCGTGACAAATCCACGACAGTTGGCGCACACCGTGGGGCTATCGCACGATGGTTTGACGATCTTGGAGGGCAAGCTCAAAGGACTCGAAGGCTATGCTGTGGGCTAGATGACCAAGAGTCGTCGTGGCAAGATCTACATCGACGATGCAGGATGGGGTCCCGAGGCCGATTCGATTGAGTACGGGTACCGGGTCCCCTTTGGTGGCATACACGTTTTCATCGGCAAGATCGGTGACCCGGGGCCTGAGCCGGACATCTGCATTGACCTCGTCGAGACGGCTCAGCGTGCGAGATCTACCCAGGCTAAACCGGCCGTGAAGCATGCCTTCGTTGGAGTCATCCACGGAGGAGGGCGTGAGGACGAGTCAGAACACGGTAGCAAGACCGTCGTCTATTCCGGCGACGAGTCCTCGACCGGAGAGACCGAATCACTATACCAGTTACAAGACGACCAGGTTAGGGGCTGTTCCGATGGCGACAGTATTCCGGACCCCCCAGGCCAGGTCAACCGGGTTGGAATATTCATGGCCGGCACACAGGCGGCGAATCACTCTTCGACCGCCGCAGCGATGCTCTCCGGATCAGCAGGGGCAGGAGGCCTTGTGCACCCGCCGGTTCAAGTTCTATCTGATCTGTTTGATGCACTAGCCGCGCTTATGGCAGAGGACAATCCGGCGGATCAGGAGGCCCATAATGCAGAAATTGCAAAGGTGAGAGAGCAGATCGTGCAAGCCAAAGCGGATCTGGCCACAGAAAAAGACAGGATGGCCGCAGAGCGGGCCGCTTTGGACGCCCAGGCTTATAAGCTCATGCTTGACCAGAACGCATCACAGGAGGTCTTAAAGCGGAAGCACAGATCACGCCTGCCATTAGGGTTTGATCCCCGGAATCTCTTTCACACTCCAGGAGCTGGACCCAGTAATCTGCCGCAGCACCTAGAGACAAACCGGATTGAGGCACCAGGACCAGGGGGGACGGTCCAACCTCGCCTGATGGAACCTCCTCAGCAGAACATTGTGATTCTTCCGCCGGTCCAGACGCCCCCAGGTCATTATTCTAATCCTATGGACAACCTTGTTGCAGCTGCCGCGCGATTAGAGGCTATCCCAGTTGAAGGGGACTCTCCGCAAGCGATAGAGACGCGCCGAGTTAAGGAGCTTCTCCGGACCGCGCTGATGCAGCAGGAAGCATATTCATACAGCCATGATCGGATTCACTCTACGCCCCGTCCAAGCCGGAGCTATAACAGGCGCTTGGATGAACCGGCCATATCGAGCAATGCGTGAGGCCGTGAAGCGGCCCGTGGCAATAACCTGGCAGGTGGTGTTCACGATGCTCAGGATGTGGTGGACCGGGCCCGGGCATGGAGGGAGGCCGAGTTAGCAGCACAGGATGATGCGGGTCAACTTACACCGGTTCGCCCTACCACCTTCGCCGGACCAGGAGTCGCATCCGCTTTGGGATTGCCTTGTTTAATCCCCGCTTTACGCAATGTGTGCCTGCCCAAAGATTTCAAGGGTCCACGCAAGGTGCCGAATTACACCGCTGATTTATCCCCTGAAGCGTGGATAGAGAGTTATGAGATGGCCATGGAGATGTTAGACGTGGATGAGACCGCGTGTGCAAAATACTTCACCATGATGCTTGAAGGCACGGCTCGTACCTGGTTGAAAAGCCTACCGCCCAATTCTGTCAGCTCATGGGCCCAGTTGGGGGCCCGGTTTATCCAGAATTTCAAGGATACATGTAAGCAGCCCAAGTCCATAGTAGACCTGGCGGCTTGTGTCCAGGGGGAAGGAGAATCAACGACCCATTGGGTGCGCCGCGTTTCGGAAATTTTGCACTCGTCCGACAGGATTAATGCTGACTCTGCGATCTTAACCCTGGAAGGCAACTGCCAGTTTGAGCCTTTAAAATTGAAATTGGGACGCATGAAGCGGTTCTGTAATGACATGGGAACCCTCATGGCCGCTCTAGTGAAGTATGCTGATTCGGACAGTACCAAGGATCCCGAGACTGATGATGATGAAGCAGGGAAGGGAAGGAAGAATAGCAACTCCAAACAGCAGCAGTACAAACCGGCGGGTCATGGAAACGGAGGCAAGTGCAAGGCGGATGGCAATGCACAGGACAGGGGGCAGCGGCGCAGAGGTAAAGCGGCAAATCATAATGGGGCTCCCAATCCTAACGCAAGCCGCTTGAGTTATTTGCTGAATCAGCCTTGCCCGAAGCACGGGACGAAGGAGGCGCCGGCTAACCATCTTTGGAAGGATTGTTATATCATTCAGGAGTTTAAAAACTCTAATGCCTTCGGTATGATCACGGGTCAGGTGGCGGTTCAGGATCCGGTTTTCATGGGCCGGATCACGATGGAGCTTCCGGTTCAGGTCGCAATCAGGGCGGTCACAATCACTAGAATAATCGGAACGGCCAGCAGCAGCAGCAGTCGGGTTATCAGAGCCAGCCAAAACAGTTGAACAATGGGCAATATCATGTTTTCACAACTAGCTTGGATAAACGCGACCGAAAACTCCACAAGCGAGCGGTGAATTCTGTTGAACCGGCCTTACCACGTTACTTGCGCTGGTCGGAGCAGCCTATCGTGTGGAGCAGAGAGGATCACCCGCCCTGGGTTGATAATCCGGGCCAGCTAGCATTAGTGGTAGACCCTCAGGTGGGGGGTTATAAATTCACCAAGGTACTCATGGATGGAGGAAGCAGTATTAACATACTGTACTATGAGACATTCCGCCGCATGGGTTTAACAGACAAAGATCTCAGACCGTCTAATACGGTGTTCCATGGTGTGGTGCCTGGCAAATCTGCATATCCTGTTGGTAAGATAGCCCTGGACGTGGCTTTTGGGGACGAGCACGACTCCCGGTCAGAAAAACTAACATTTGAGGTGGTGAAGATCCGGAGCCCATATCATGCCTTGTTTGGCCGGCCGGCTTACGCCAAGTTCATGGCGCGGCCTTGTTATATCTACTTGCAGCTCAAGATGCCGGGTTACAAGGGGACAATAACGGTTCATGGGAGCCGTAGGGTTGCTTTGGAATGTGAGGAAGGTGATGCGGCTTATGCAGAGTCGGTCTGTGCCACGGAGGAGTTGAAGTACTATAAGGACAATGTTGATCCGGCGGATATGACTCCTTTGAAGAAGCCGACTACGGAGCATGATTCAGATCTGAAGTTCAAATCGGCAGCTGAGACCAAGCTTGTTGACTTCGTGCCCGGCGATTCATCTAAGCAGTTCACTGTCAGTGCCAATTTGGATCCCAAATAGGAAAGCGCGCTCGTCGAGTTCATCCGTGAGAATCGGGACATCTTCGCATGGAAACCATCCGACATGCCAGGTGTACCGAGAGAACTCGCTGAGCACACTCTTAATGTGGATCCTAGGTATAAACCGGTGAAACAATTCCTCTGCCAGTTTAACGAAGAAATGCGAAAGGCCATTGGAGAGGAAGTGGCCAGGCTTTTGGCAGCTGGCTTTATCATTGAGGTGTTCCATCCAGAGTGGCTTGCTAATCCGGTGCTGGTTCTTAAGAAAAATGGCACTTGGCGTATGTGTGTGGATTACACAGATCTTAACAGGGCCTGTCCAGCGGATCCTTTTGCCCTCCCCCGCATTGACCAGATCATTGATGCCACGGTGGGTTGTGAGCGTTTGAGTTTTTTGGATGCATACTCTAGATATCGTCAGATCAAAATGGCGGTTAAGGACCAGGAGAAAACAACGTTTATTACTCCCTTTGGAGCCTTCTGCTATGTATCTATGCCCTTCGGACTCAAGAGTGCCCAAGCCACCTATCAACGGTGTGTACAGAATTGCCTGCATAAACAGATCGGACGCAATGTGCACGCCTATGTGGATGATATTGTCGTAAAGTCAAGGCAGAAGGAGACGCTGGTGGATGACTTGAAGGAAACCTTTGACAACTTGCGGGTTTACAAGATGATGCTTAATCCGGCCAAGTGTGTCTTTGGTGTTCCGGCAGGCAAGTTACTGGGCTTCCTGGTGTCTAATAGAGGAATTGAGGCTAATCCGGAGAAGATTACAGCTATCACCTCCCTGGCTAAACCGAAGTGCATCAATGCTGTTCAGCGTTTGGCGGGCCGGATCGCCGCACTAAGCCGGTTTATCAGCCGCCTCGGAGAGAAGGCCATTCCTTTGTACCAAATGCTGAGGAAGACAGACCATTTCATTTGGAGTACGGCTGCTGATGAAGCATTTGAGGACTTGAAGCGGCAGTTAGCCAATCCGCCTGTTCTTGCAGCTCCAGTCGACAAGGAGCCACTATTATTATACGTAGCAGCCAATGCTCGGGCAGTTAGCATGGCTATTGTGGTGGAACGCAAGGAGGCAGGCAAGGAATATCCGGTTCAGCGGCCGGTTTATTATATCAGCGAGGTGCTTATTGAATCCAAGCAAAGGTATCCGCATTGGCAGAAGCTGGTCTATGGTGTTTTCATGGCCAGTTGGAAGTTGAAGCAGTATTTTCAAGGGCACCCCATCACAGTGGTCAGTTCAGCTCCCTTGGGTGATATCATACAGAACCGGGAGGCGACTGGCCAGATTGCCAAGTGGGCTATAGAGCTTGGGCGACACGGACTGAAGTATGTGCCTCGGACGGCGGTGAAGTCTCAAGCACTTGTTGATTTCATCAATGACTAGACGGAGCTACAAGCATCAGAGGAGAAGCCAGATCACACATATTGGACTATTCATTTTGATGGATCCAGGCAACTGGAAGGCTCGGGGGCTGGAGTCGTGTTAACTTCCCCACGAGGTGATAAGTTTTGTTATGTTCTCCGCTTAATGTTCCCTTGCACTAATAATGCAGCTGAGTATGAAGCCTTGCTCCATGGTCTCCGGATGGCTAAAGAGATGAACTTAAGCCGGGTTAAGTGCTTCGGTGACTCGGATCTCGTGGCTCAACAGGTGTCTAGCACTTGGGATTCTAGGGACCCGCTCATGACTGCATATCGTCGGGAAGTGGATAATATTGCGGGTTGCTTCCAGGGTTATCAAGTGGATCTTGTGGACCGTCGGAAGAATGAAGCGGCGGACGCTTTAAGCCGTCTGGGCTCTCAGCGCAAACCGGTCCCGCCTAATATCTTTCTGGACGTGCTGCACAACCCGTCAGTCAAGCTCCCAGGTGAAGCGGATTTGGCTATTCCTGATCCGGAGGCTCAATTGGTGGCAGCATTGCATGCTATTCCGGATTGGACAGTTCCTTATCTTATGTACATGAAGCGGGGGGAGTTACCAGAGGATGAGATTCTAGCCAGGCAAATAGTCCGGCGATCCAAGTCTATGACGATTGTCAATGGTGAATTGCATCGTCGCAGTGTATCAGGGCCGTTTCAACGTTGTGTTTCTCCTGAGGAAGGCTGTGAAATCTTAAGAGAAATCCATGAAGGGGATTGTGGACACCACGCCGGTTCAAAGTCTCTGGTGGCAAAGGCGTTTCGTCACGGGTTCTACTGGTTGACAGCGCATGCTGACGCGGAGGACTTGGTTAAACGGTGTGATGGATGTCAGAAATTTTCAAGGCGTGCTCATGTGCCGGCTCAAGAATTGAGGATGATCCCAATAACGTGGCCGTTTGCAACTTGGGGGCTAGATATGGTCGGACCTTTTAAAAGATCCAAGGATAAGAAAACCCACCTTTTGGTGGCAGTTGACAAATTTACCAAGTGGGTTGAAGCGGAGCCTGTCAGCAAGTGTGATGCAGCAACAGCGGTGCAGTTGATCAAAAAGGTGATTTTCCGGTTTGGCTTTCCACACAGTATCATTACTGACAATGGTACCAATTTATCTAAGGGCTCTATGAAGGAGTTCTGTGAACGAGAGCATATCCGGCTTGACGTGTCGTCAGTGGCACACCCCCAGTCCAATGGACAGGCAGAACGAGCTAATCAAGAGATCTTGCGAGGCATCAAACCCCGGCTTATGGTCCCATTGCAAAGAACAGCAGGATGTTGGGTTGAAGAGCTACCATCTGTGCTATGGAGTATCAATAATACGCCAAACCGATCCACAGGATACACGCCATTTTTCATGGTCTACGGAGCAGAGGCAGTTCTCCCTATTGATATCCGGCATGATTCGCCTCGGGTGGCAGCTTATGTCGAAGCGGACAATGAGACAGCACGGCAAGACACTTTGGACCTATTGGACGAGGAGCGTGATATAGCAGCTGCCCGTTCGGCGATTTACCAACAAGATCTTCGTCGCTATCACAGTCGCCGGGTTAGAACCAGAACTTTTCAAGAAGGAGATTTGGTGCTTTGGCTCATCCAAGACCAAACAGATATACACAAGTTATCCCCACCTTGGGAGGGACCTTTCGTGGTCAGCAAGAATCTGCACAACGGGTCGTACTATCTGATTGATATTCGAGAGCATAAAGACTCACATACATCAGAGGAGGAGACTAACAGGCCGTGGAATATAGCTCATCTTCGGCCTTACTACACTTGAGCCATCGGCTCTATCTATGTACATATCATGACAGTGTATATATTATCTTTGATATAATAAAACCGGAGCCTCAGCTAAAGCGGGGTCTCTGTCTTTCTTATCATGCGTGGTTACATGGAGTGGCTCTGTTTTTAAAGCGGACTCCGGTTTACCCTTTGACGTTTGCTTTTTATACATCACTGGGGGCCTTGGTCGTGTCCGAACCAACGCGACACCTTTTGATAGGCGACAGCCACCAGATTACTTGGGGACATGGTCAAGTCTGAACCAGTCACGCCTCTTGGTCGGCCTAAGGCCACAAAATCAGTTGGGGGCTTGGTCGAACCCGAACCATTGCCACGCCTCTTGATCTGGCATATATGCCACGAATCATTTGGGGACCTGGCTGACTTGAATCATTGTCACTCCTATTGGGGGCTTGGTCCTATCCGACCATCGTAATACCATCTGATCAGCTCAGTATAGCATATTTTTGCAAACAGTTTTTATCATTGCCTTGGTTTCCATGGTATTTTCATGGCTTGTTTGTTCTTAGTTTTTTTTGTTGGATTCCTTTTATGTCAACAAACACCTTTAATCCGGAGAAGTATGCCCGGTTTATTTTTATTTTTTCCTGTTAACATCATGGAGTAACAAGGGGGTTTATATTGACCCAGTACGGTCTATACGGGAGCTGTTTTCTCCCCCCTTGTTGACGGTAATGGTTTATAAAACCTCCGCTTCAAAGCTTGGATAAACCAGCTTTATGCCAAGGCATGACAGGAAATATGAATGGAGGTTTTTTCGAACAAAAGCTTCAGTACTTATGCACGAAGGCATATTGAAGATAGAAGTATTAACTATCCTGTTACAAGGCATCACGGTGCCCGAATAAAGATCATTTGTTATTTTGGAAAGATTCCAAGGATAGCTATACAAACCGGCTCCCGGTTTAGGCCTGCTCCTCGTCATCATCCGCTTCAGCTTCTTCGTCCCTACCCATTGGCTGGAAATCAACAGTGGTCCAGTCGATTCCCATTAAAGCTTGGAAAACAGCCTCTTCATGTATCAGGGAAGACAGTTCAATATCAGGAGCGTAAGTGTGCTTACGGATTGGAGGGATCAGATTCTCCGCTTCAAGAGTTGGGGCAGGCACTCGCTTGTTCTGGTCATTGTATTGTGCTTGATAATGCGTCAAGTCTGCCTCTTCAGCTAGCTGACAAGCCAGAGGGCGCACTGCACGGTTTATTGCCCTTAAATCCTCTTCGTTGAATTCAGAGCCATCTTCCTTCAGGCTGGGACAGCCTTGAGATGCTTCCACAGGGTCAAAATCTGGCACCCATGCCTTTTCCCGGATCAAGGCGTTAATAGCTCCGGTTCGAGCAACAGATTTCTTCAGCTCCTCCATCCGGGCCGGAAGCATCGACAACATGTTAAGAGTGTCCTGGATTAAAGAAGGTGCCGGGTTGTTATGAGAGGCTGTGGTGATGATCCGCTGGGCTCCGGTATATAATTGTTCCACTAAGGTGTAGGCAGCCTTTAGTTTCTTCCGCACATCGTTTCCCAAGTGCCCGATGCGTGTGCCTACAACAATATAGGGACGGTTTCAAACCGGATTTACGCTGCAGCAGGTTCAAATTATCACAAAAGTTAAAAGGAGCTTACCAAAGATCGGAGCGGTCATGGAGTGTATTTGCCGCTTTACGGACGTCAGTTCATCCGCCACCAGTTTAAGGGCAGCTTCAGCATTTTCCGCTCTTTTGGTTAAAGCGGCCTTCTCAGTGGCCCAATCAGCCCGCTCTTTCTTGAAGCCTTCCTTCAGCTGTTCAGCGGTGCTCAAGGCGCTGATTAATTCTTCCTTTGCCTTGTCTGTTTCAGCTTGTTGAGTTTTCAAGGCCTCCTGCAAATCAGCAATCCGGTCCTCCTTGATTCTCACCTCAGCCTGCATACAGACAGCATTTAGCTTTAAACAAGCGGTCCAAGAAATTGAAGTATCAACCACATAACAAAGTTATACGCCTGATACTTGGGGGCTAATGAACCTTCAGTTTTCAAAAGTTACTAGATTGCAAAGTCCCAAGCTCAATACATGTATTCAACTTGGCACTTGGGGGCTAATGGCTATTTGCTCAAATTATGTTCTAAGGGTAGTTTTCTGTTGGAGCCCCGGTCTAATTCTGCTAAGTTAAACCGGCCCTTGGGGGCTATATTAATGGATTTCAAAAGTGTTGGGGATCATATTCAAGTCCCGGTTTGACGAAGGCTACAAACCGACCCTTGGGGGCTAGGAGGATTGATGCAAAGGCAGTCAGTAAAGAAGTAAGTTACCTCAAATTTACCCCTCATCATTTTTACCAGACCAGCTTCACGGTCACGGCTAGTATAAAGCCGGTTTAGATAGCTGGAATGAAGATCTTGGGAACTCAGAGCAGCATATGTCTCCAGTTCAACATCCCATTTTTCTTTATTCAGAGCGGAAAAATCCTCTTTTATGGTATGCTTGGTTAAGGTGACAGGATTCCCGGGTTCAAAGCGGCCTACACCGGTAATCACAAGATCATCATCTTTGGACTCGCCGGTTTGTGTTAGTGTGATCGGTTTGTCAGCAGGACTGTGGGATTTCTCAATCCGGACGGAGCTGACAGGCGGGTCAGCAGAGACTGAAGTATTAATAGGCCTCTCTTCGGGAATAGCATCGTCTTGTAAAGGAGGATCATTGGGAATATCCTCAGGAGCAAATGCTTCAAGATCTGGCGTTTTGTCATGTTCTGGGGCTACATCTTCTTCAGCCGCTTTATCCAGGCGGGCTTTCTTGCTCGGTTTAGGTTTGGCCCTGAAAGAAAATCAAAGAGTCAAGGAAAAGCATAAGCCATTACATAGTGTACTGGAAGCATATGTTCAGCTTAGCTTACCCAAGAACCGTTTTTAACGGTGGTAGCTCAGTGGCCGACGATTCACCAGAAGATGAATGAGAAGTAACCTGATAATCGGAGTCGGATGGGTTAAGAGGTTGACGGAAGAAACACGCTTTAGGATGTAAATCAACAAAAAGGTCAGAGACCTCGGAGCGGCGTTTTCGAACCGGACTGTTTGGTAAACCGGTGGAGGTAACTACCTGACCACTGTGCCGGGTTGTGCGGCGAGCTTCATGTTGCTGAGTCTTCATAAGAAATTTAGGATCCAAATAAGCAAGAGGATGAGAAAATTTAACTTTCCGGTTTGCCTGTCAAAATTTTGGCAAAGGCAAGATTTCTGAATCGGAAGAGAGAATAGTTACCTCAACGAATTCCGCATTGCTGGCTTCAGCGTCGTCCTGACAAGCATCATCATCAATAAGGCGTGTAAAAAATAAGCCAAGCGAGTCAAGTTCTACCTCAAGGTCCGGGTTACCCACATCGTCATCAATAGCTGGATCAGATGAAGCGGTGGTTTTTCTCTTGTGAGCTGGCTTCTTGATAACCTTGGTCTTGGGACGGATTGGCCGCCCTGCTTTCTCCGTTTTGTCTTGAGAAAGCTTCTTGCTCCAAAACGGATTATCGCCCTGGATCAGCAGTAATTAAATGTCAAACAGATAAAGCAGTATCCGGTTCAACAATAGAGCAATTAAAATCTTACCGCTGGCAGTTTGTTGGTGGTGCAGTAAGGAGGCAGACCGGTTTGAGCACAGAGGTGCTCCGGTTCATTCAGCATCTTTTTTACAGATTCTGTGACTTCATCATCGGGGAGTTGGATTTTAGTGTGTCGGAGTGGGTCATCGACACTATCAGTATACTTGCACATCAAACTGGAGCGCCGGCTCAGAGGCAGTATGCTCCATGATATCCAACAGCGTGCAAGATCTATTCCCGTTAAGCCGTTGGCCATAAAAGCTCGGAGCTTGGACAGTTGCGGAGCGTATTTAATTCTTTCCTTGGCGCTTAGTCTTTGTGGAAAAGGGTGCGTGTTGTTGAGCCGTTCCGGACGGAAGCCAAGCAAGGGATTTTCATTGTCAGGGGAGGTATCCTTGCAATAAAACCAAGTTGCATTCCACTCCTTGGGGTGAGTATGGAGTTTGACGTGGGGATAAGTGATCTCCTTCCTCTTCTGAATGGCCATACCGCCCAATTCAGTGTTGGGGCCATCGGTGAATTCAGTGCGACGGTTTAAATGGAAGAGGTCTCTAAACAACTCAACTGAAGGCTCCTCTTGAAAGTATACCTTAGAGAGCACTTGAAAGTGGCATAGATTGGTAACAGAGTTGGGGCCAATATCCTGTGGACGGAGCTGAAAATTGGCTAACACATCCCGGTAAAATTTAGAGCCGGGCGGTTTGAAGCCCCGAGCCAAGTGATCTGCGAAGACCACAACCTCTCCTTCCTGGGGGGTGGGAGGACATTCATTTCCAGGAACCCTCCAGTGGACCGTATCTTTACTGTCTAAAGCGCCGATCAAGACTAGATCGTCCAACTGTGATTCCGTGACGTGAGAAGGAACCCAATTGCACTCATACACTTGTTTGGCCATGGCGAGATCTACAAGAAATAGGTGATCCGGTTCAAGAACACGCTGGGTAAAAGAAGGTGTTGATCTAAACTACGATAAACCGGGAATAGTACCTATAAACCGGTCTTCCACAATGCGGCATCATGTGGATTCTGGCGGTTCAACCAGGGGACTAATGGTATATACCTGTTTAGTAACTTTTTTCTATGATAAGTTAAACCGCCTGACCTAAGCATCGGAAGAAATTGAAACTATGGATAACTAGGTATGCAGAAACAAGTTTCACCTGATCTTATCACAGCCGCGGATCTACCGCGAGCTCACAAAAACAGAAAATATTCCGAAGAGTAAGGCAGAAACAGAAGTGAACCATTGAGCGGGTATGTGCGAGAGATATATGGACTTAGATGAGAAACTACAGGTGGATGCTTAAAGACTACTATTAAACGCAGCAGGGATTCACAGATTCATTCAAGGTCAGAAAACAGGTATGAGCATGCGACGAACACAGCACAAACATGGAACCCTAAGAACAGATCTAGGTCAAGAAGAGGAGAAAGCTTACCGGGAACGGAGAAGATGCGGAAAGATGCCGCAATGCTCTGGTATGTTCAGGTTGATGCAGCGGCCCAAGACGAGGCAGAGGTCGACGGCGGTGGCGGAGCTCCAAGGCTGGCGACGCGAGGAAGACGAAGAAGAAGGGACGAAGGGAAAGGGAAAGAAATGACCCTTCGGTCTTATTTATAAGGCAACAGAGCTAGGTCAAGCGCGCGGATCCAGGAGCTATTGTTAAAAGAGGGCATTATAAATGATAAAATTTCATGATGACGTCATGCCGGCTTACAGCAACCAGAAATGATGACGACACGGCGGTTTACCAATTACCCGAAGATGTCCAAGACACCAGATTTTGTGAGGGATTGACATGAACCAGTTCAAATCAATCTGGGGCCTAATGTTGGGGATATTACCACTAGGCGTGAACCGGCCTGCTTGGGTCGGGATAACTTCATTAGTGGTATGAACAGATGAAGGCCCAAGGCCTGTAGCCGGTTTAGAACCTGTAGCCGTAAACCGGCCTGATGTGCAACTTGTATCGTAAGTTAGGAACAGAGAGATACCAACCAGGATACGAGTATGGACCGGTTGGGACTCTATGGACCGACGGGCGTCACCCGTGTATATAAGGGGACGACCCGGCGGCGGTTCAGGAAGAGGACGACAACTCGAGTCTAGGCGAAGCTTGTTTCCTCCCTAGCCATCGAGACCACATCAATTCCATCGCAACTAGACGTAGGCTTTTACCTTCATCGAAGGGGCCGAACTAGTATAAAACCCTCGTGTCTTTGTGTCTGCTTTAACCCCTTCAAGTAAACTCGTAGCGATGGCTCCACGACTAAGTCCTTTCGCTAGGACATCTGCCGTGACAAGTCCACGACACATCAGGTTCAAAAACCAAAGCAGAGTCCCGCTGGCGCCCGAGGCTTGTGGTGGTCGCCGGCGTCGATCCACGGCGAGGCAGGGGGAGTGGAGGGTACCTACGGACTCACGGAGCTCTCCCGCGTCTGTGGGTGGTGAAGTTGGTCATCTGCGAGCACCACGTTGACGGCGGCCTCTTCTCCGACGGACGGCGGTTCGGTCGAGGATGGATCTCACCGGGGAGGGCTGCAGACGCCAAATTGAAGCG
This sequence comes from Triticum aestivum, assembly GCF_018294505.1. Taxonomy (NCBI): domain Eukaryota; kingdom Viridiplantae; phylum Streptophyta; class Magnoliopsida; order Poales; family Poaceae; genus Triticum; species Triticum aestivum. The sequence goes on from NC_057813.1 coordinate 610,026,476, forward strand.
CGAGTTAGAGGAGTGTGTGCACTCGGAGGCTACTGACGCTGTTTGGGAGGCAAGGGTGCTCTCACCAGAGGGGATCTTGCCAGAGCCCGAGGCGGATCGGGGCGGCCGGAGTCGAGGAAGAAGGCCTCCTCGAGGTCCTCCTAGTGGCTGGGTGCAGTTCTGGTGAGGTGGAGGGGTAGTGCTGGGTCGAGAACGAGCTCGAGGCCTCCTTTTATAGCCGGTCGAGGCGGTTGCCGAGAACGGGGTATCTCCGGTGAGCGATTACGGCGAGGAAGAGGCTGGACGGGGGTTTTAGGTGACTGGGCAGCTTCGTGTTGGTCCACTGGCACCATTCCGAGGCTAATCTTGGTTTATCTTGGGTGATACTCCAAGCTCTCGACGGAACGGCCTCACGTGCACGTCGGCGGCAGAGAGCATGCTCTGCGCCTCTCAGGCCACAGTGACGGTTCTGCAGCATGAATGGGGAAGGGGACGGCCACGCGGCAGCTCCTGGTGGTGTGGGCGGTGCTGGACGGCGCCGTATGGCAGGGCTGGCCCCTGTTGGCCACCACGGGTGGTTCTGCCACCGCGGAAGACGCCGGCGTTGGTGAGACACGTCGCCACTGACACTTGCGCCCGTCCAAACGACCGTGCGGCACGATGGATAAGAAGGGGAGCAGTGAGCAAGGCGCCAACGCGTGCACTGGCAAGATTGACGCTGCGGTTCTGAAGAAACGACACTGTCGACTTAACTGAAACTGAATTTTTCTGAACTTGAACAGAAACAATGCACCCTATCTGTTCGACGAAATGATTTATGCATGTGGGAAATTTTCCTTGAGCTGATCCTTGGTGAGGTGATCTCTTGATGCAACTAGAGACTGCCTGATTTATCTTAGATTTTTAGGAAAATAAAAAAAATAAATTTTACCAAAATTGGAAAATCCGGCCCAAACTTGTAGCATGCAAATTTTGAAGAATTTGAACTATGGACTAGCAGATCTTGATGGATTTAGGTTGAGGGTACTAAGGACTAGCCATAGGATTTTATTTGGGACCAAAACTCAAAAGAAATCTGGCAGTTCCTTTGTAAGCCACCAAGGTCCAAAATAAATGACAGAAAATGATTTGAGGATAAAATATATAGAATAAAAGTCTAAAGGAGATTGAAACTTTCTGGAATTGGAGGTTTGGCTTGACCCAAAGTAGGGAGGTGGGTTTGGAAGAAAATTTCAACATGGGTTATGGCAAGAGAAATTATTTTTGAGTGGGAAGGAATAAACCCATAATTTTATAGAAACTCTTTTTAATGAAAGAAATATTAAAACCACCCAAGATTATTTGTGTTGACCCAACACATGTTGAAGAACCCTCAAGACCAAAAATCAACATTGAGAAGAACTCCAAAAAAAATATTTGTCATAAAAAGGGTTTGAGAAGGAGAGCCCCTCTTTTAGCAAACTTTCAAATAACCCCCTTCAAATCAAATAAAGAATTTAATAAAAACCAAATCAAAACTTTTGGAGTGTTACAACACCTACCCCCTTAGGAAAAATCTCGTCCCCGAGATTTCAGCTGATCCTCAAATAGGTGTGGGTTCTCCGTCCGAAGGAAATCTTCTGTTTCCCATGTTGCTTCATCCTCGGTGTGGTTGCTCCACTGAACCTTGAAAAACTTAATTGTTTACTAACGGGTCCTCCTTTCAGACTCCTCCAATATTTGTATTGTACGTTCCCTGTAGGTGAGGTCTGGTTGCACGTCAATGCTCTCATGAGACACATGCTTCTCTGGGTTGCTTACACATTTCCTCAATTGTGAGATGTGGAACACGTCGTGGACATCTGACAGTTCTTTGGGTAGGTCTAGCTGGTAGGCTACTGTGCCTCTTCGTGCAGTCACACAGAAGGGTCCAATAAACTGTGGAGCTAGCTTTCCATTAACTTTGAATCGTTGCAGGCCCCTCATAGGAGACATTTGTAGGTACACATAATCACCGGGTTCAAAGCTGACTTCGCGATGTTTTTGATCGTAATAACTCTTCTATCGGCTCTGGGCTGCCTTGAGTCGATCCCCGATTAGTCTAAATTTCTCCTCAGCTTCCTTGAGTATGCCGGGGCCGAAGATACGACTGTCTCCTGTTTCTGACCAATTTAATGGGGTACGACATCTTTGACCGTACAAGGCTTCAAAAGGTGCCATTTGCAGACTGGCTTGGTAACTGTTGTTGTATGCAAACTCGGCATAAGGCAAGCTTTCTTCCCAACTGGTCCCATAGGTGAGAACACATGCTCTTAGCATGTCCTCTAGAATTTGGTTCACACGTTCGGTCTGTATCTGGGGGTGGTATGCTGTACTGAATACTAGTTGAGTTCCTAGAGCTTGTTGTAAATGATCCCAAAATCTAGAGACAAATTGAGTGCCTCTGTCGGATATTATAGTCTTTGGAATCCCATGCAGACAAACTATACGGGAGAGATAAAGCTTGGCAAGCTTCTGAGTGGTGTGGGTTGTCTTTACAGGGATGAAATGTGCCACCTTAGTTAATCTGTTTGTGATGACCCATATGGCATCATTTTCGTGTCATGACCGAGGTAGTGCGACAATAAAGTCCATTCCAATTTCGTCCCATTTCCACTCAGGTATCTTGTTTGGCTGTAATAGTCCTGCTGGTTTTTGGTGCTCGGCTTTAATGCGCTGACATGAATCACAACATGCAATGAATGTGGCTATATCCCTTTTCATACCGTGCCACCAAATTTTTTCCTGAATGTCCTTGTACATTTTGGTCCCTCCAGGATGGATTGAATATGGAGCGGTGTGACCTTCGGCTAGAATTTGCTGTTTGAGGTCCTCTATATTTAGTACGCAAAGTCTGTCTCCGTACCATAATATTCCCGTATCGTCTATGACGAATTCTGAGGCCTTGCCTAGACTCACTTTTCTTTTTATGCCTTCGATGCTGGGGTGTCCAGGCTGAGCCTTCTTAATCTGTTCCATTAGGGTGGGCTGTATCTCCAAATTTGACACGTTGCCTTCAGTGACCATCACTAAGTTGAGTTTGGCGAACTCCTGCTGACATTCAGGTCTCAAGTTCTGTAGACTGTCGTTGCCCGAGCTGGGGTTTTGACTAAGAGCATCTGCCACTACATTCGCCTTTCCTGGATGGTAGTGAATGCCAACATCATAATCTTTCACTAATTCCAACCAGTGCCGTTGTCGTAAATTGAGTTCTGGTTGTGTGAAAATATATTTGAGGCTTTTATGGTCCATAATATTTCACAACGATTTCCGAGCAAAAAGTTCCTCACTCTTTGAGTGCATGAATGACTGCTGCCAACTCCAAGTCATGAGTAGGATAATTTTCTTCATGCTTTCGTAGTTGCCTGGAAGCGTATGCGACTACTTTGCCTTCTTGCATTAATACGCATCCGAGGCCCTTCCGGGATGCGTCACAATACATTTCAAAACTTTTGTGGATGTCTGGCACAACCAGTACTGGTGCTGTTGTTAATTTCCGTTTGAGTTCTTGGAAACTTTTCTTGCAAGCTTCAGTCCATAAAAATTTCTTATCCTTCTTGGGTAACTGTGTCATTGGTTTTGCTATGGTGGAGAACCCTTCAATAAATCTTCGGTAATATCCAGCCATACCCAGGAAACTTCGTACATCCGTTACGTTAGCTGGTGGTTTTCAACCAAGTACGGCCTTGACTTTTTCTGGGTCCACGGCAACACCTTCTTGGGTCAATACGTGGCCTAGAAAACCAACTTGTCTTAACAAAAATTCACATTTGCTGAATTTGGCGTATAGTTGATGTTTCCTTAGTTCTCCCAGTACAATTCTGAGATGTTCAACATGTTGTTCTGGTGTCTTGGAGTATACCAGAATATCATCAATGAACACCACAACAAATTTGTCCATAAATTTCATAAACACTTTGTTCATGAGGTGGACAAAATATGCGGGGGCGTTTGTCAGTCCAAACGGCATTACTGTAAATTCATATAGTCCGTATTTGGAGGTGAATGCCGTCTTAGGGATATCTTCTGTCCGTACTTTTAATTGATGATACCCCTACCTTAAATCAATTTTTGAGAAAACCTTCGCTTGCGCGAGCTGGTCAAATAAATCATTTATCCGTGGCATCGGATATTTGTTTTTGATGGTGACCATGTTGAGTGCTCGATAGTCTATACATAATCTCAGTGTCCCATCCTTTTTCTTGGCAAATAATACTGGTGAGCCCCAAGGTAAGGAGCTGGCTCGTATAAATCCTTTGTCCAGTAATTCTCTTATTTGCTTCTTTAATTCTACCAAATTGGAGGGTGCCATTCTATAGGGTTTCTTCTAAATGGGGGTGGTTCCAGGTGCTAGTTGAATGATGAACTCTATTTCCCGGTCTGGTGGCATGCCTGGTAGTTCTTCGGGAAATACGTTAGGAAACTCACACACCACTGGAACTTTTCTTAACTCTGAAACGTCCACCTTGTTCAACCTGGGTTGCCGTGACATTGGTCTTTATTGAGCTGCAATTTTTATCATATTCCCATGATGATGGGTAAGAATTATAGTCCGATTGAAGCAGTCGATAAATCCCTTGTTGGTGGTTAACCAGTCCATTCCTAGGATAACATCTAGTCCCTTATTTTCCAATACAATGAGGTTTGCCTGAAACTTTAGTCCCTCAAACTCAATAACCACACCTTGGCAGTAACTCTGAGTGATTTTCTTAATCCCGGGGACTTGATGATCATGGATTTTTCCAAGGGAAGCATCGAAAAATCATGTTGCAAAGAAAATTTCTTTGAAATGAACGTGTGAGAAGCTCTAGAATCAAACAAAACTGTGGCAGGTATTGTGTTGACAGGGAAAGTACCGAGTACGATATCCGGGGCATTCTGTGCTTCTTCCTTGGTCACATGGTTCAAGTGACCCTTCTTGTGATTGTTATTGGAGTTGAAGTTGTTACGCTTGGGGTCTGAATTATTTCCACTGTTGTTCGGCTTGGGGGCCGAGTTTCTTGGCTTTGGGCACTGTTTGGCATAGTGTCCTTCCTCTCCACAAGCGTAGCAAGTAACACCTGGGCGATATGTAAAATCCTTGTCCCTTGCATGAAATTTTTTGTTTGGGCATGGAACATTGGTCGTGGATTTGTTTGCTCCACTTTTCTAAAAATTAGTCTTGTTCCGGTTGTTGCGAGCATGAGTAGTCTTGTCTCTTTTGCGCTTGCGAAAATTCTCCAAGCTGCGGCGCTCATTTTCCAAGGTAATGGCTTTGTCCACAAGTGTTTTGAAATCCGGAAAGGTGTGTACGACCAGCTGGCATTTAAGTGCTAGTGCCAGACCGTCCAGAAATTTTTCCATCTTTTTATTTTCAGTCATATGCTCTTCGTTGGCATAACGAGATAATTGAGTAAACTGACTGTTGTACTCAGTCATTGTCATGCTTCTCTGCTTGAGGTCATCAAACTCCCTTTTCTTGATCTTCATAATGCTCCTGGGAATGTGCGCCCCACGAAAACCTTCCTTAAATTCTTCCCAGGTGATGTTATTTTCATTGGGGTGCATGTGTAGGAAATTTTCCCATCATGATGCAGCTGCTCTAGTGAGGTAGTGAGGTGCATAAAGTACCTTCTCACAGTCCGAACATTGTGCAATAATTAACTTCCTTTCAATATCTCGAAGCCAATCATCGGCCTCAAGAGGTCTATCAGTGTGAGAGAACGTTGGGGGACGTGTCTTTTGTAGTCCAGACAATTTGGATTGCTGCTGATACGGTCCATGGTGATTTCCCATATTGATAACATGGTTCATCATTTCTTGATGCTGCTGTTGGCTTTGCTCATAAAGGCGGCATACTTGAGAAAATGCTGCTTCACTGCCTTGCTGACTTGACTGCCCCTGTGTGAAATTGTTACTTGTCTGGGTACCATAATTTTCTTCCGGCGGACTTGGCATGGAACGAGTCCAGGGACGAGGCATTTTCCACTCTGGGGTATTTTTTGCAGAACTTATGAGGAAAACCGAGTGGCAAAATTAAATAATATTGCAAAGGCGAAACTTCAAGATTGTTCAAGAAAATACTTGATTACGCATGGAGAAGGACCGCTCAGTACATATCTTACATGCAAGCAGTAATTATACAATACATCACTCAGGATGTGCGTACACATTCCTGACATGTTATTTAGGCTATTGCACTTCTCCGAGTTCCTACATGATGCGCACACAAACTACTTCTCACCAAACCTATATACATATAAACATATCATACAAGCTGGTACATCGCATGGCTACTAGGCGCACTCAGTCGGAGATGGTAAGAACTTCCCTCGGCCTGCCAAGGGTAAGACCCAGTGATGCTGGAGACTCAACCTCCTCCTCACTAATAGGCTCCAGGCGTGAAGTACTACGTTGAGGAGCTGGCGCGGGCACGATAGGTGGTGTAGCCTTGACTGGAGTATGAGCAATGACTTGCTCAAACTCGTCAGGGGTAAGCAAGCGGCGAGCATTGGCAAAGATGGCAGGTGCATAGGATGTTGAGGACGAGACGTAAGTCAGTGGTGGTGCTGTATGAAGGAGATCCCTCCTGTTGGCAGAACAGCCCTACACGAAGTCCATACGAGCAGCCACAAAGTCGTCCACGAGGTTATCAAAAGCTGCCTCAAGAGCTTTGAGATATTCAACCAACATCTCAATAGCCTCATCTCTCTCCCCCCTAGCGCAAGCAAACGCATAGTGACATGTGTATGGCACGTGGCATGGGAGGTAGCGGTAGCGACGAGTCTTCATCGAAGGAAGAGCATCCCGGAGATGAGCTATCGCCTCACGGGCAGCCATCTGCATGGCATGCCTCTCCGTAGGCATGTCGCTTCCCACAAATCGGAAGTGGCGTGATTCGGCACGTCCTCCCTTGAATTGCACCGCGGCCTGGAGCATGGACACGCTGTCGCTGATCTTGTGCTGGTAGAGTGTGAACTCCGGACAAGCCGATGGCCCAATCACGACTTTGGTGATGGAGACGAGAAGCTTGATAAACCCCTCAAGTACATTGGCGAACACCTGTGACTCACAGCCGCTGCCAGCCATCTACAAAAGTAGACAAAAATTCCAAATAGTCAAATCATAAATTTATGATGACTAGCAGAAAATTGCTACATTTGCAAAATGATAAATAAAAGCACTTATTATGCTAATAACCGATTAGCGATCACACCTAGTGGCTTCCTACAGTCAGCCTGGCTCTGATACCAAGGTTGTTAGGACCGGTTTTCCAATAAAATATTTATTGAAAAATCGACCATTTTATCAGACCAGTATAGGAAAATCTTCCTTACTAGTAGACAAATCCTTGATACAGAAATCCAGTAGTACTAATTATTATACAAGGTTGAGCTGAGGCTGCTCAACAATTTATTACAAGCACGCCGATATTATACATAAAGGCGGATATGACACAAGGGGTATGGTGGCATAACTACTGACTCGTAATAAAAGTGGTGGTGGATATGTCACAGTGACGTGGGTGACATGACTCCTAAATCTTACAGCTCATCGAGCGCCAGAGTGAGTCTCGATGATTTTATTTGGGTAGCGGAAGCGTATAGGATACAAGTGACCAATTCCAGGATCGCACGGGACTGACTGGGATTCCTCTAGGCGTCGGACTTGCTATCGTACTCTTCATCCATAAGATCGCCTTCGTCAATATCTGGACAAATCAACAAGCCAGGTGAGTACTTTGAATGTACTCGCAAGACAGTTTGGACATAAGATATAACAAATGCAAACATGATGCACATGAACAGATTAGTAATGCACACTCAGATAATAAATTGACACGACATGTTAAATAAAAAGGAAGTCAGGCGGTAGTCCTCCCGAAATCCAAATAAAATAACTGAAGACCGATCGGGTGTCTGAAGCGATGCCTCGAAAGGTAAAAATAAATTAACATGCCGCAATCGGGCGTCAGAGCGACACCACATAAAGGGCTTATATTAAAATGTAAATGACAGTGCATGCCATAGTCGGACGTCTAAGCAACATCTCGAAAAGGGCTTATAAAGAAAGTAAATAACATGGATGCCACAGTCGGACGTCTGAGCGACATCACATAAAGGGCTTATATCAAAAATAAATAACAAGAATGCCATAGTCGGACGTCTGAGCGACATCACGTAAAGGGCTTATATCAAAAGTAAATAACGAGCATGCCACGGTCGGACGTCTGAGCGACATGACATAAAGGGCTTATATCAAAAGTAAATAATGAGAATGCCACAGTCGGACGTCTGAGCGACATCACATAAAGGGCTTATATTTTACCATTTGAATTCAAGTAGCTCATGAATTTAAATCATCCCAAGGAAATACTCAGTACATAATAATAAACGGTTAGTCCATCCACAGGAATAACATTCAGCCGGGTTTACCACTCATGTTTATTCATCGGAGATTGTCACTAAAACTGACACTAAGACTGACGATGAGACTGACACTGACACTGATATGTTGATCACAGTCCTTGACCATGGACACGGTTACTCGAATGGTTTTGACTATGCAGAGTTTGTACTCTTTACCCACAGTCAAGGGATTTCTGTAGTCCCAAAGGAGTAGTTCCGTTTACGGTATTTTAGAAGAAACACATCTAACCAGTACACACCCATTCCACATTCTGCTGCCAGGAATCACCCTAGGCAACGTTCAAGAAAAACTTTAAGACGGGGAGGCCACAACCTCGAGTAGCATGGGATCAAATTTATATCGCGCGCTCTAAGCACTACAAAAAAATACACTTCCGTGATGATACGTGTTTGTCATAGTAGGTCGCATTTTTTGTCATGCATGTACATCCATGACAAATTTATGAAAGAATCAAGATAGTCATACCTGTGCTGTCGTAGAAGTGTTCGATGACATTACCAAAATTATCATCACAGAAGTGTCCACTTCCATGACGATAAATCACGCGTCACGGAAGTGCTTTCGTCAAGGGTGACCGACACGTGGCATCCACCGTAACAGAACGCCGTTAAGCTATCGGGTCGGGTTTTGGATCCGATAACCCGTTAACAGCCCTAACCAATGGGGATTTTCCACGTGTAAAATCATCATTGGCTGGAGGAAACACGTGTCGGCTCATCGTTCAGACAGATGTCATCCACTCATTGGACATAAGTGAAGGAAATATGCCTAGAGGCAATAATAAAGTTATTATTTATTTCCTTATATCATGATAAATGTTTATTATTCATGCTAGAATTGTATTAACCGGAAACATAATACATGTGTGAATACATAGACAAACATAGTGTCGCTAGTATGCCTCTACTTGACTAGCTCGTTTATCAAAGATGGTTATGTTTCCTAGCCATGGACAAAAGAGTTGTCATTTGATTAACGGGATCACATCATTTGGAGAATGATGTGATTGACTTGACCCATTCCGTTAGCTTAGCACTTGATCGTTTAGTATGTTGCTATTGCTTTCTTCATGACTTATACATGTTCCTGTAACTATGAGATTATGCAACTCCCGTTTACCGGAGGAACACTTTGGGTGCTACCAAACGTCACAACGTAACTGGGTGATTATAAAGGAGTACTACAGGTGTCTCCAAAGGTACATGTTGGGTTGGCGTATTTCGAGATTAGGTTTTGTCACTCCGATTGTCAGAGAGGTATCTCTGGGCCCTCTCGGTAATGCACATCACTATAAGCCTTGCAAGCAATGTGACTAATGAGTTAGTTGCGGGATGATGCATTATGTAACGAGTAAAGAGACTTGCCAGTAACGAGATTGACCTAGGTATTGGATACCGATGATCGAATCTCGGGCAAGTAACATACCGATGACAAAGGGAACAAAGTATGTTGTTATGCGGTTTGACCGATAAAGATCTTCGTAGAATATGTAGGAGCCAATATGGGCATCCAGGTTCTGCTATTGGTTATTGACCAAGAATAGTTCTAGGTCATGTCTACATAGTTCTCGAACCCGTAGGGTCCGCACGCTTAAGGTTTCGATGACAGTTATATTGTGAGTTTATGAGTTTTGATGTACCGAAGAAGTTCGGAGTCCCGGATGAGATCGGGGACATGACAAGGAGTCTCGAAATGGTCGAGACGTAAAGATCGATATATTGGACGACTATATTCGGAGTTCGGAAAGGTTCCGAGTGATTCGAGTATTTTTCGGAGTACCGGAGAGTTACGGGAATTCGCCGGGGAGTATATGGGCCTTATTGGGCCATACGGGGATAGAGGAGAGAGGCCGAAAGGAAGGAGGCGCGCAGCCCCCCTCTGGTCCGAATTGGACAAGGGGTGCGGCCCCCTTTTCCTTCCTCCTCTCCCCCTCTTTCCCCCTTCTCCTACTACAACAAGGAAGGAGGGAGTCCTACTCCCGGTGGGAGTAGGACTCCCCTTGGTGCGCCCCTCCTAGGCCGGCCGCCCCCTCCCCCCGTGCTCCTTTATATACGGGGGCAGGGGGGCACCTCTAGAGACGACAACACAAGTTGATCTACGGATCGTTCCTTAGCCGTGTGCGGTGCCCCCCTCCACCATATTCCACCTCGGTCATATCGTCGCGGAGTTTAGGCGAAGCCCTGCGCCGGTAGAGCATCATCATCGTCACCACGCCGTCGTGCTGACGGAACTCATCCCCGACACTTTGCTGGATCGAAGTCCGGGGATCGTCATCGAGCTGAACGTGTGCTGAACTTGGAGGTGCCGTACGTTCGGTACTTGGATCGGTCGGATCGTGAAGACGTACGACTACATCAACCGCGTTGTCATAACGCTTCCGCTTACGATCTACAAGGATACGTGGACAACACTCTCCCCTCTCGTTGCTATGCCATCACCGTGATCTTGCTTGTGCGTAGGAATTTTTTTTGAAATTACTACGTTCCCCAACAGTGGCATCCAAGCCTGGTTTTATGCAGAGATGTCATATGCACGAGTAGAACACAAGTGAGTTGTGGGCGATATAAGTCATACTGCTTACCAGCATGTCATACTTTGGTTCAGCGGTATTGTTGGATGAAGCGGCCCGGACCGACATTACGCGTACGCTTACGCGAGACTGGTTTTACCGCCGTGCTTTGCACATAGGTGACTAGCGGGTGTCTGTTTCTCCAACTTTAGTTGAACCGAGTGTGGCTACGCCCGGTCCTTGCGAAGGTTAAAACAACACTAACTTGACGAACTATCGTTGTGGTTTTGATGCGTAGGTAAGAACGGTTCTTGCTCAGCCCGTAGCAGCTATGTAAAATTTGCAACAACAAAGTAGAGGACGTCTAACTTGTTTTTGCAGGGCATGTTGTGATGTGATATGGTCAAGACGTGATGAGATATAAGTTGTTGTATGAGATGATCATGTTTTGTTGAAGTTATCGGCAACTGGCAGAAGCCCTATGGTTGTCTCTTTGTTGCATAAGATGCAAGTGCCAAATAATTGCTTTACTTTATCGCTATGCGATAGCAATAGTTGCAAGAGCAATAGTTGGCGAGACGATCATGTGACGACACATTGATATAGATCAAGATGATGAAGATCATGGTGTCGTGCTGGTAACGATAGAGATCATGACAGTACTTTGGAGATGGAGATCAAAGGTGCAAGATGATCATGGCCATATCATGTCACATATTTTGATTGCATATGATGTTTATCTGTTATACATCTTATTCTGTTTTGTTTGACGGTAGCATTTTAAGATGATCTCTCACTAATTATCAAGAAGTGTTCTCCCTGAGTATGCACCGTTGCGAAAGTTCTTCGTGCTGAGACACCACGTGATGATCGGGTGTGATAGGCTCTACGTTAAAATACAACGGGTGCAAAACAGTTGCACACGCAGAATACTCAGGTTAAACTTGACGAGCCTAGCATATACAGATATGGCCTCGGAACACGGAGACCGAAAGGTCGAGCGTGAATCATATAGTAGATATGATCAACATATTGATGTTCACCGTTGAAGCTACTCCATCTCACGTGATGATCGGACATGGTTTAGTTGATTTGGATCACGTAATCACTTAGATGACTAGAGAGATATCTGTCTAAGTGGGAGTTCTTAAGTAATATGATTAATTGAACTTAAATTTATCATGAACTTAGTCCTGGTAGTATTTTGCAAATTATGTTGTAGATCAATAGCTTGCATTGTTGCTTTCATATGTTTATTTTGATATTTTCCTAGAGAAAATTGTGTTAAAAGATGTTAGTAGCAATGATGCGGATTGGATTCGTGATCTAAGGTTTATCCTCATTGCTGCACAGAAGAATTATGTCCTTAATGCACCGCTAGGTGACAGACCTATTGCAGGAGCAGACGCAGACGTTATGAATGTTTGGCTAGCTCAATATGATGACTACTTAATAGTTTAGTGCACCATGCTTAACGGCTTAGAATCGGGACTTAAAAAACGTTTTGAACGTCATGGACCATATGAGATGTTCCAGGAGTTGAAGTTAATATTTCAAGCAAATACCCGAGTTGAGAGATATGAAGTCTCCAACAAGTTCTATAGCTAAAAGATGGAGGAGAATCGCTCAACTAGTGAGCATGTGCTCAGATTGTCTGGGTACTACAATCGCTTGAATCAAGTGGGAGTTAATCTTCCAGATAAGATAGTGATTGACAGAATTCTCTAGTCACCACCACCAAGTTAGTAGAACTTCGTGATGAACTATAATGCAAGGGATGACGAAAACGATTCCCGAGCTCTTCGTGATGCTGAAATCGACGAAGGTAGATATCAAAAAAGAGCATCAAGTGTTGATGATTGACAAGACCACTAGTTTCAAGAAAAGGGCAAAGGGAAAGAAAGGGAACTTCAAGCAGAATGGCAAGCAAGTTGTCACTCCCGCGAAGAAGCCCAAAGCTGGACCAAAGCCTGAAACTGAGTGATTATACTGCAAAGGAAATTGTCACTAGAAGCGGAAATGCCTTGAATATTTGGTGGATAAGAAGGATGGCAAAGTGAACAAGGGTATATTTGATATACATGTTATTGATGTGTACCTTACTAGTGTTTATAGTAACCCCTGAGTATTTGATACTTGTTCGGTTGCTAAATATTAGTAACTCAAAACAGGAGTTACAGAATAAACAGAGACTAGTTGAAGGTGAAGTGACGATGTGTGTTGGAATGGTTCCAAGATTGATATGATCATCATCGCACACTCCCTATACTTTCGGGATTAGTGTTGAACCTAAATAAATGTTATTTGGCGTTTGCGTTGAGCATGAATATGATTTGATCATGTTTATTGCAATACGGTTATTCATTTAAAATCAGAGAATAATTGTTGTTCTGTTTAAATGAATAAAACCTTTGATGGTCATACACCCAATGAAAATAGTTTGTTGGATCTCGATCGTAGTGATACACATATTCATAATATTGATACCAAAAGATGCAAAGTTGATAATGATAAGTGCAACTTATTTGTGGCACTGCCGTTTGGGTCATATCGGTGTAAAGCGCATGAAGAAACTCCATAAAGATGGATTTTCGGAATCACTTGGTTATGAATCATTTGATGCTTGCGAACCGTGCCTTTTGGGCAAGATGACTAAAACTCCGTTCTCCGGAACAATGGAACAAGCTACTGACTTATTGGAAATAATACATACCGATGTATGCGATCCAATGAGTGTTGATGCTCGTGGCAAGTATCGTTATTTTCTGACCTTCACAAAATGATTTGAGCAGATATGGGTATATCTACTTGATGAAACATAAGTCTGAAATAGTTGAAAGGTTCAAAGAATTTCAGAGTGAAGTGGAAAATCATCGTAACAAGAAAATAAAGTTTCTGCGATCTGATCGTGGAGATGAATATTTGAGTTACGAGTTTGGTCTTCAATTAAAACAATGTGGAATAGTTTCACAAACTCACGCCACCTGGAACACCACAATGTAATGGTGTGTCCGAAAGTCATAATCGTACTTTACTAGATATGGTGCGATCTATGATGTCTCTTATCGGTTTTACCACTATCGTTTTAGGGTTGTGCATTAGAGACAGCTGCATTCACGTTTAAAAGGGCACCATCTAAATCCGTTGAGATGACACCGTATGAACTATGGTTTAGCAGTAAACCTAAGCTGTCCTTTCTTAAAGTTTGGAGTTGCGATGCTTATATGAAAAAGGTTTTCAACCAGATAAGCTCGAACCCAAATCGGAGAAATGTGTCTTCATAGGATACCCAAAAGAGACTATTGGGTACACCTTCTATCACAGATCTGAGGGCAAGATTTTCGTTGCTAAAATCGGATCCTTTCTAGAGAAGGAGTGTCTCTCGAAAGAAGTGAGTGGGAGGAAAGTAGAACTTGATGAGATAACTGTATCTACTCCTTTATTGGAAAGTAGTTCATCACAAGAACCGGTTCCTGTGACAACTACTCCAATTAGTGAGGAAGCTAATGATATTGATCATGAAACTTCAGATCAAGTTTCTACTGAACCTCGTAGGTCTACCAGAATAAGATCCGCACCAGAGTGGTACGGTAATCCAATTCTAGAAGTCATGTTGCTTGACCATGATGAACCTACGAACTATGAAGAAGCGATGGTGAGCCCAGATTCCGCAAAATGGTTTGAGGCCATGAAATCTGAGATGGGATCCATGTATAAGAACAAAGTATGGACTTTGGTTGACTTGCCCGATGATCGGCAAGCCATTGAGAATAAATGGATCTTTAAGAAGAAGACTGACGCTGATGGTAATGTAACTGTCTATAAAGCTCGACTAGTTGCAAAAGGTTTTCGACAAGTTCAAGAGGTTAACTACGATGAGACTTTCTCACCCGTAATGATGCTTAAGTCTGTCTGAATCATATTAGCAATTGCCACATTTTATGAAATCTGGCAAATGGATATCAAAACCGTGTTCCTGAATGGATTTCTGGAAGAAGAGTTGTATATGATGCAACCAGAAGGTTTTGTTAATCCTAAAGGTGCTAACAAAATGTGTAAGCTCCAGCGATCCATCAATGGACTGGTGTAAGCAACTCGGAGTTGGAATATACACTTTGATGAGTTGATCAAAGCATATGGTTTTATACAGACTTTTTGAGAAGCCTGTATTTACAAGAAAGTGAGTGGGAGCTCTGTAGCATTTCTAATATTATATGTGGATGACATATTGTTGATTGGAAATGATATAGAAATTCTGGATAGCATGAAAGGATACTTGAATAAGAGTTTTTTCAAAGAAAGACCTCAATAAAGCTGCTTACACATTGAGCATGAAGATCTATATTGATAGATCAAAACGCTTGATAAGATTTTTCAATGAGTACATACCTTGATAAATTTTTGAAATAGTTCAAAATGGAACAGTCAAAGAAGGAGTTCTTGCCTGTGTTGCAAAGGTGTGAAGTTGAGTAAGACTCAAGACCCGACCATGGCAAAAATTAGAAAGAGAATGAAAAGTCATTCCCTATGCCTCAGTCATAGGTTCTATAAAGTATGCTATGCTGTGAACCAGACCTATTGTATACCTTGCTCTGAGTTTGACAAAGGAATACAATTTTGATCTAAGAGTAGATCACTGGACAACGGTCAAGAATATCCTTAGTGAGGACTAAGGAGATGTTTATCGATTATGGAGGTGATAAAAGAGCCCGTCGTAAAAAGTTACAACGATGCAAGCTTTTACACTGATGCAGATGACTCTAAGTCTCAATCTGGATACATATTGAAAGTGGGAGCAATTAGCTAGAGTAGCTCCATGCAGAGCATTGTGGGCATAGAATATTTTGCAAAATACATACGGCTCTGAATATGACAGATCCGTTGACTAAACTTCTCTCACGAGAAAAACATGATCATACCTTAGTACTCTTTGGGTGTTAATCACATAGCAATGTGAACTAGATTATTGACTCTAGTAAACCCTTTGGGTGTTGATCACATGACGATGTGAACTATGGGTGTTAATCATATACAGATATGAATATTGGTGTTAAATCACATGACGATGTGAACTAGATTATTGACTCTAGTGCAAGTGGGAGACTGAAGGAAATATGCCCTAGAGGCAATAATAAAGTTATTATTTATTTCCTTATATCATGATAAATGTTTATTATTCATGCTAGAATTGTATTAACCGGAAACATAATACATGTGTGAATACATAGACAAACATAGTGTCACTAGTATGCCTCTACTTGACTAGCTCGTTTATCAAAGATGGTTATGTTTCCTAGCCATGGACAAAAGAGTTGTCATTTGATTGACGGGATCACATCATTGGGAGAATGATGTTATTGACTTGACCCATTCCGTTAGCTTAGCACTTGATCGTTTAGTATGTTGCTATTGCTTTCTTCATGACTTATACATGTTCCTGTAACTATGAGATTATGCAACTCCCGTTTACCGGAGGAACACTTTGGGTGCTACCAAACGTCACAACATAACCGGGTGATTATAAAGGAGTACTACAGGTGTCTCCAAAGGTACATGTTGGGTTGGCGTATTTCGAGATTAGGTTTTGTCACTCCGATTGTCGGAGAGGTATCTCTGGGCCCTCTAGGTAATGCACATCACTATAAGCCTTGCAAGCAATGTGACTAATGAGTTAGTTGCGGGATGATGCATTATATAACGAGTAAAGAGACTTGCCGGTAACGAGATTGAACTAGGTATTGGATACCGATGATCGAATCTCGGGCAAGTAACATACCGATGACAAAGGGAACAAAGTATGTTGTTATGCGGTTTGACCGATAAAGATCTTCGTAGAGTATGTAGGAGCCAATATGGGCATCCAGGTACCGCTATTGGTTATTGACCAAGAATAGTTCTAGGTCATGTCTACATAGTTCTCGAACTCGTAGGGTCCGCACGCTTAAGGTTTCGATGACAGTTATATTATGAGTTTATGAGTTTTGATGCACCGAAGAAGTTCGGAGTCCCGGATGAGATCGGGGACATGACGAGGAGTCTCGAAATGGTCGAGACGTAAAGATCGATATATTGGCCGACTATATTCGGAGTTCGGAAAGGTTCCGAGTGATTCGGGTATTTTTCGGAGTACCGGAGTGTTACGGGAATTCGCCGGGGAGTATATGGGCCTTATTGGGCCATACGGGAATAGAGGAGAGAGGCCGAAAGGAAGGAGGCGCGCAGCCCCCCTCTGGTCTGAATTGGACAAGGGGTGCGGCCCCCTTTTCCTTCCTCCTCTCCCCCTCTTTGCCCCTTCTCCTACTCCAAAAAGGAAGGAGGGAGTCCTACTCCCGGTGGGAGTAGGACTCCCCTTGGCGCGCTCCTCCTAGGCCGGCCGCCCCTCCCCCTTGCTCCTTTATATACGGGGGCAGGGGGGGCACCTCTAGACACGACAACACAAGTTGATCTACGGATCGTTCCATAGTTGTGTGCGGTGCCCCCCTCCACCATATTCCACCTCGGTCATATCGTCGCGGAGTTTAGGCGAAGCCCTGCGCCGGTAGAGCATCATCATCGTCACCACGCCGTCGTGCTGACGGAACTCATCCCCGACACTTTGCTGGATCGGAGTCCGGGGATCCTCATTGAGCTGAACGTGTGCTGAACTCGGAGGTGCCGTACGTTCGGTACTTGGATCGGTCGGATCGTGAAGACGTACGACTACATCAACCGCGTTGTCATAACGCTTCCGCTTATGGTCTACGAGGGTACGTGGACAACACTCTCCCCTCTCGTTGCTATGCCATCACCATGATCTTGCGTGTGCGTAGGATTTTTTTTTTGAAATTACTACGTTCCCCAACAAGAAGGCGCCTATGATACATCGACATGTGGCACGACCAATCAAGTTTAAATGGGCCAGCCCAACTAAAGGCCCATAAGATTTGGCGGCCCATAACGGGCCGGCCCAGTTAAAGGCCCACGAGATTTTTGCGGACTATAATGGGCTGGCCCAGCTAAAGGCCCACAAGATTTCACGGGCCATAATAGGCCGGCCCAGGTAAAGGCCCACAAGACTTTTGTGTGCCATAATGGGCCGGCCCAGGTAAAGGCCCACAAAATTCTTGGGGATCATAATGGGCCGGCCCAGCTAAAGGCCCATGAGATTTTGCCTACATTAATGGGCCGACCCAGCTGTAGGCCCACAAGATTTTGAGGACCCTAGTAGGCCGGCCCATTAACTGGCTGATGTTTTGGGCCAAATGTCGGCCCATAATTGATCCGGTCCATTAATGGCCTGCCACGTTCCGGGCCTAGTAATGGCCCATATAAGATCCGGCCCGTTAAAAGCCTCTCACTTTCTGGGGCAAATCACGGCCCAGATCTGGTCCGGCCCTTTAAGAGGCTTTGGGCTCAATTATGGCCCATATCAGATTCGGCCCGTTGACTGGACGCTATGCTTTTGGGCCCACTTGCTAAAGACCCATTTAGTAATTCGGCCTGTTATTAGTTTCGGCCTGTTAAGGGCCCATTTAACATTTTGGCCCTATATTAATTTCAGCGTGTTAAAAGCCCGTCATATAGTTGGGCCTAACTACGGCCCGGTTTGCATCAGGCCTGCTCGCAGCCGATATCTGATTGGGCCAAACAAGGACCGAGACAACTTTGTCCTGTTAAAAGCCCGTGAATTGATTCGCACAATCATGGGCCGGGGTCCATTTTGGGCTGCCGCCGGCCCGTGAGCTATTCAACACGTTTCAGGCCCAGCCTACTTCTGAGCCTCCTAAAAGCCCATTGAGTTTTCTTGCGAAAAGAGGGCCGGGGGTTACTCGGCCTATTAAAGGCCCGAATGTACTAGTGGGCTAGTTTGACGGGGCCCATGATGCGGATCATACATCGTGATTGCATGACGGCCTGATTATGTATCGTAATTTTACGGTTTGGCCGGTTTACTTCGAAGACAGGATATATATACAGTAAAATAACTGTAGCATCGTGAATAATAAAAAACCTAGACTATACAATAAAGAAATTACGGCATATTACATCCACTGGGCATCAAAGTTCGCCACTATGATAATAAAGCACAAGAAGACAACAGATTACATACACTGGGCATCAAAGATCGCCACCAGTGCAAATAAACACGCCGACAAAATAATATACAAAACTGACAGCACTTCAATAGAGTTCAAGAAAGGTTAGCCCTGCTGGGGAGCTGCAGCGCAAGCAGCTGAGCAAGATGATGAGACTGCGCTTGTTCAACACTTATATCTTCCTCACTCTGAAAGATAAACAAGCAGACAGATGACATATTTTGCACATGAAAGTATCAGTGGTGACAATTCATCACATTTCTTACTGACAAATAAAGTGACACAGTTTAAAATTGCATTAACACAATATGGTATTGTTCAGGTCAAGACATGGCAGGAATTGACATTGTGAAGGAGTTGGCAGCTTCACGACACCACTGGATTACAGATCAAGAACTCATAAGTATCAATGGTTAGTGTGCTGTCAATTTATCCCATTTCAGATTGGCAAATAAAGAGGCGGTTTAAATAATAGTAGAATGATATGACATTGTTCATAGTTAAGACATTGCAGAATATGACATTGTGCTGTAGTGGGTAGGTTCACCACACCACTGGATTACGGATGAAGAACAGAAGCATACATGCAGTGCAAAAGAAGATCACTTGCTCTGTATAGTTTAATTTACATGGTATGAAGAAGGAACTTGGTTGTACAACTGAAAACTTAAATTGAGAAGGACAAACTTTTGTTTATGAAGTACATAATAAACTTTAAACATGCACTTTGATGCAAACACCAAAAATAAACAGCTGTTGCAGTCATGCCTAACCAAATATACACAACAAAGTTTGAAGGCTTGAGAAGGACAAACTTACATTACTGGTGAAGACAGGCTCTATAAAGCCCTTGTCCATGCTGATGGGGGGGGGGGGCAATTCAAGAAGTTTAGCACAGAATGTTCTTCATAAGCATTGCGTTTATTCTACATTTTGTTAAGAGTAAATATAGATGTGATAATATACGAAAAAATGGAGAATATTTAAGATAAGATGAAGAGTGATGCTACATAACCAAGTAGCTATAAATGTATGTGCAGCGATACAGGCAAAAGGCACAACCAAGAGCAATGCACAGCTAAACTTCTTCAGTACCAACCTTATGGTAAGAGTAAATATAGATCTGATGTGTAGAAAATGGAGGGCAAAGGAAAATAAGCTGCAGAGTGATGGTACATGAACAACTACCTGTCAATATAAGTACACTGATAAAGGACATCATGTACTTACAAGAACAATGCAGAGCTAAAAAAATTCATTGACATTGGATATATTCTACACTAATGTAACCATTCATACAGATCAGATAATTTGGAGCGTACAATTGATAAGCAAGCTATTATGCATACTGCTGTCACATAATGAACCAGGTATGTATGCAAGTACAGTGATAGAGGACAACAGGTACTAATAAGAGAAAAGCAGCGGGCAACATATTTGCGATATCCTATCGTTCTTTTCAAATCGGAATTCTTCTTCGAGCTGATTTCCTGCAAAAAAGATCCATAAGGCACATGCGGAAAAGTAGAAGTTCAAATTGTCATGTGATTTCATAGACAGTACCTCATCCTGGGAACGAGACCAGTGCATAACAAGGTTTTTCCATTCAATGTCTTCTAAATTTAGCACAGGAGACTTCACCAAAAATTCGTTTATAGACTTGCCATCAAAGTGTGATTTCCTCAGGTAACACCGATACTGCTGCAATGCTTCCTTGAAAAGCACAAGCAAGCTTTGCTCGTCATGACTATCCAGATTGACCCTCACCTAGTTACAACAATGTAATGTAAATCATTGATGTGTTCGATCAACAGAAAACAGGAAAATAATAACCATGAATAATAGCACTTACACGTAAGTTGGACAGGAAGATGTGAAAATGGTGTTTGTCTTCACTATAATCTTCTCATGATGGGAATATATGCACGTAGTCCCTAACAACGCTGAAAGCATTGTCTTTTAAACTGGGAACAAATGGAATGGGGTTCCAATCTGCAGGAATTGGCTGTCTCTGCTGTTGGGATAGGTCTTCGGCCGGTGGACTTGCTGTACTTTTTCCTGGAGTGGGATTTTTCTGTGGTACGACTAGTGCTATGGAAAATGAAATCAGTATACCTTTTGATGGAGTGCAGGTCCTATGTGGTGGGGCTAGTGGTGTGGCCAGTGAAGTATGGGTACAGTCTACTGGAGTCGGTCCTATGTTTTGTGTCACTGGTTGTACAGCCAATATAAGTGGGGCGCTGTCTGATTTCTCCGGCACCACCATGTTTTTCGAGGACTTTGCTGGTGCTCCTTCAGGTTCAGCAATCACCCTCTTCCTTTTTGATGTCTGATGCACAAGAACAGCATTTGAGTGAAAAAACATGGTATGACGACAGATGGAATATGTATTGATAATGGATGGGCATAGCATCTTGAGTTATATGATGAGTAAACTAAGAAGATGGTGGTGCAACAAAGTAGAAGAAATGCAAGACAACATATGCAAGATACGCGCAATCAATAAAACCTTGCCAAATTAGAACATGCAGCTTGATGGGTGAATAGGACAGGCCATCTGCCTTTGACTCCTCGAGGTTAGAATAGTCATTAGAATGATATTCTGAACAAGAATCTACAGGTGGGGAGCGTACGAGTTTCATTGCTTCCAAAATGGCACTCAATGCCTTGGTGCCAATTTTGTAAGTCATTGAAGTGTTCCACAATATTCTTCTGATGCGCGGATTCTGATATTCACTGTAATTGCGTATAATATCTGAGAACCATGAAAACATAAATAGTTGTGAGATTATCTTTGTAATGCAGATGATATTCTAATATAGGGGCGCCCCTGTAAACACTTATGTGCTATCACTAGATTCTGATGAGAGAGCTCATGTGTGCTGTAATATCGTGCGTGCATTTATATAATCTGGCACAAGTACACAAAAAATAGGCTCCAGAAGTAAGGATAGCTGGCAGATGATAGGTTCATAATATACTGTATAGATAGTTTATTGCCAAACCATGATAACAAGAGCACACAGCAACTAGGCAGATCATAGTGTACATAACAGGGGTACACCATAACCACGATATATAAATTGGGAAAGTGGAACTGGCTTGAAAATACGGTGTTGTATTGCCGCTAGTAATTGAAAGCCTATCGATCGCGTACAGGCCAGCACTATCGAACATGGTAAAGAAGAGCAAGCATATTTTGGATAATAAAATATTGGTTGCGCAGTGCCCACACATGATGAACCAGAGCGCATTAAGAATGCAACTCCCAGCTGTCTCTCGACCATTTTAGGCGGTTGGATGAAGATCCTACGTCTCCTAACCCTTCTTCTTCCTCGTGTGTGATTCTTCCCATACAGAACACCGCACGGGCCGCCGGCCGGACCACCGGCCCCCACTGCCTGTGTTCCTCCGCCACCCCCATCCCCACCCGCGTTGAGTTTTCTTTGTTCACCGAGGCCCCACAACCACCCGAGCCCCTTGGATCGCACCGGCGAACTCCGGCGAGCTCTGAAAAATCGGCTAACCCAATTTTGAAATTTAGTCTATTGTGATTTAACTAGTGTGGAATATAAAAGGGGAAAACCATAAGCATTGTGAGTATAGTGTTGAGCGTGCCATGGCGGATCTGAAGGTGCAAACCGGACAAAGGCAACTTCGTAACCAAGACAAGAAATCAGAGTAAAGCAGTGGCGATCTATTTTCTTGCTGCGATAAATAAGTTGAGCAGATACGAAAGAGTACCGCCTCTGGTGCGCCGTTGTGTACGCATCTGGTGAGAATTTGACGGTGCTGCGGTAGCGATGGCTGTCGGTGGCGTGGAAGCAGATCTAGGAGGGTAGACGGTGGCGGCGGGGTGCGGTGGACGAGATGGTCGTAGGAGCGGCGCCGGCAAGGTGGACGATGGCGGGGATGAAGTGAGAGGACGGGATGCAAGGATCCCGGTCCGAAGGCGTGAATGAGAGAGGTCGATCTCTTGTAATGGACGGCGGCGTCGGGGTATCAGCTCCGGCATGGTGGAGGAGGACGACGGTGGATGGGGTGGCGGACGGCGGCGGACGGAGGAGGGTGGGGTGGAGAGGGTGTTTTGGCGCCCACGGAGTATGAATGGGGAAAAGGGAGGTAGAGAGGAAGGGGGGAACCATGTAGTCAGTGCGCGCTTGTCACAAATGCGAGGAAATTTACAAACTTAGCCCCCGTTTCAAATTTCTACTACATCACAGCAACATTAGTCGGTTGGGGATAGGACGGTAATCTCGCATACACCGAATATTTGCCGACGAGAGTTTGTTTTTGGCGCCCACCATGTATGAATATGAATCGGGGAGGGAGTCGATTTCGGCCGAGGGCACACTGTGTTTTGGCGCCCACCGTGTATGAATCCGGGTGAGAGGCGGTTACGTCACGTTTGGGTGAAATTACAAACCTACCCCTATCGAAACCTATAGAAATCCAGCAGATAGGCTTTGCGCGGCAGGGATAGGCAGTAGTGATTTCCATCTCGCAGATTTTGGTTTCAGGCGGTTACTGCGACTTTCCCCGCTTCGTTAAAATTTTGCACAGTGCATGTTTACCGTGCCAACTCAATTTGAATCCCGTTTGTATTCTACTATTTTTTCAGGCGGGATCCATTTTCAATTGGAGTTACATTCTATATACATCATTTTTACATATATACTTTCAAAAGCACAACACCATTTATACATAAATATGGTTTACAAATGGCATGATCTCAGATTCATAAGGTTGTATCCATCAATTTGGATTTTCAAATATTTGAAACCACTTTATGTTGAAATCCAATGTATGCATTCCTCGCTAACTGTCTCCAATTAATGTGTGTTTCATGCAGGTTTTTTTAACTTCTCAAACATGTATAATGTGTTTCACACGCGCAACATATAGTGTAATCCCGTTTAGACACTAATTGCATATAAACCATGCATTGTTTGTAATTGAAGAATCTATGGATCACCAATATTGATAAACTATATAACATTACACGTGTGCCCAAATTCAAATGAATATGCATGTTTGATACACCAATTTGCGTTATGATATTATCGATGTCGTGATCTCCAGTTTAAATATTTGAATCCCCTTTAATCCAGATATTCGTCTCATATAGCTATCACTCATGCTTATATAGGACTATCTCTTTGGACCTATACGCGTTCATCGTCTCTCAGGCATCTCTCGTGCTACCTGTATGTCGACAATGATCTTTTATCTTCGTAACAACCTGACAGTACTCTCTCCATCGACCTTCATCACTCTATCTCTCCCTAAGTATATCTCGCTCCCTGCTATGTGTCTCTAGCTATGATTCTCCATGTGGAATCTCTTTCTCTCACACAAACACAAAAGTTTGTCTCCCGGGGTCTCATTTCTCTCAACTATTCCCATGTGTGCCACTCGCACACCCCTCATACAGAGATGTCTTTCGCTCCTTAGATATGAGAACCTACGACTCTTCCTCTTCAATATCTCTTTCTCACACACAAACACAAAATCTGTCTCCCAGGGTCTCATATTTCTCCATTGTTCTCTTGTATGTTGCTCAAACACACCCTCTCTCCCTAGAGATATCTTGCGTTCCCTCATATGTCTCTCTAGCTATCACTCTCGTTGTGAAATATCTTTCTCTCTCACAGACACAAAACTCTGTCTCTCTGGATCTCATTTCTCTCTGATATTTGTTTGTATGTGACTCAAATGCACCCTCTCTCTATCTCTCTCACACCCACACACATAACCCAGCCTTCTGATCCACTCGACTCCTACCTCTAGCGCACACTAGATAGCATCTTTATCTTTCTATTTATCTGTTTCTCCATCAACCTTCTTTCTCGCCCTCACTCTTGATTCCTATCACGCACACTACATATGTTTCTCTCTACATGCATGCAGTCAAGTGCCCTCTCACACACATATATAACTTCACCCTTTGAACCACCTGACAGTCATCTCTGACACCCAAACTAACGTATGTCTCTCTAGCTAGCATCTCCATCTCTGTATCTATCTGTAGTTTCCCCGTCAACATTTCTTTCTCGCACGGAGTCTTGCTTCCTATCACCCACACTATATATGTCTATCCATACATATGCATTTAAAGGTTGATCTCTTTTGCACAATCGTTGCGCCTCACCCCCTCTGCTCGCCATAGATGCATGCTCCAGCCCACACCACTATCTCTTAAAGACAAAAACACATGCTCAATTGTCGGGCCTTCTTCCCTGCATTCTCACATGCATGCATATTGTCATACCGATCCGTCTCTCCCATCTCGTTGATCTTAGGACTTATGTCTTCTTTCTTTTATCTCGATCATGCGCACGCGCACACACACACATCCCACGTATACATGTATACCTGTCACACATGCACGTTCAAGGTCTCTATGTCTCCATACGTAGTTAATTACCCTCAATCCTAACTCCACATCGAATCGTTCTCCTCTTTTGTGCACATAACTTTCGCCTGGATGGGAAAAACACACACTCACACTTAACAAT